>NW_021604732.1:4512409-4641520 GCF_004785775.1 Grammomys surdaster
GCACAGACTTGTTAATGGCAATGATGTGATAAGGATAGCTTCCCACAAATCACTGTATCAGTCATTTGTGCCTTGTGAGTGTGCCTGTTTCCTTTCGTAGACATTCCCGTTTGTCTGTGTTGTTAACTTTTATTTTCTTTGTGTATGAGAGGCACACATGTACTATGCATCACAAGTGAAGGTCAGAGGACAGCCTGTGGCCACTGCTTCCCTTCCTTCACCAGGTTTAGATGATGGAACTCAGGTCAGCAGGCGTGGCAGCAAGCACCTTTACCCACTGAGATGTCTCACCAGCCCCCATTTAAACATTAACTCTCACTGAGGTATATGACTTCTGCTAAAGACATTGCCAGGATCATTG
This sequence comes from Grammomys surdaster, assembly GCF_004785775.1. Lineage (NCBI taxonomy): Eukaryota > Metazoa > Chordata > Mammalia > Rodentia > Muridae > Grammomys > Grammomys surdaster. The sequence continues at coordinate 4,512,771 of NW_021604732.1, forward strand.
AGCAGAGAGAAAGGGCGTCTTCTCAGTAGTGATGAAGGAGAGAGAGGGAAATATTTTACAGATATTCTTGCCCAGGTGCCAGAAAATGGGAGGTGCCCGAGTCCCAGAAACTCAGTCAGTAGATACAAGAGGTCTTGAGGACACAGTGGTAAGTGTGGCTTCTAGGTATCAGGAGCATTGCATTAGGCAGCTTTCCATTCCTCTGTGAATACTTGAGCTAGTCTGTAGATGTTTGGTCATTCTTCCTCCCAGCCCCATACTCCCGGAAATCAGACTCAGACTCAAAATATATTTACAAATACTTTGGCTATCTAGCAAGGCTCTTTCCTGACTAGATCACAACTTAAAATAACCCATTATTCTAATCTATATTCTGCCAAGTGGCTGGTTACCTGTGCTCAGGTACCATGCACATCTCCTGGGCCAATATACTGCCTGGCTCTATCCCAGAATTCTTTCTCCTCCGAGATGTCCCACCTCCTACTTCCTACTTAAGCCACATGCCATCAAATTTATTATTGACAGGTGCCACATCCACACAGACGTAAGACATTCTCTCTACATAGTCCACTTATGTAGAGAAAACAAAAGGTTTTTGCTTGGGTCGTTTGGCTCACACTTTGGATAGTTTTAGTCCATGGTTAGTTGGCCTTACTGCTTTTAGGTCTGTGGCCCAGCAATTCACCATGGCAGAGAGCATGTGTTGATATGGTTCTCCTTATGACTTGTGGGAGAGAGAGAGGGAGAGAGAGGGGAGAGAGAGAGAGAGAAGAAAGAGGGTGGGTCTCCCCTTCTATGTCCCTAATCAAGAGAAGACCTCCCACTAACTCTGCATCTTTAAAATCCCACCATCTTTCACTAGTGTCACAGGCTAGAAACTGCCCCTTCCATACATGGGTCTTTGGAGGATTCAAGTTCTGTCCTCTGCAAAGGACAGGTGGCGTGTAATCCATGATGGCCATAATTAGGCAGGGTAGATGGTGAGAGATCTAGCAGGTATGATACGTTGTGTTAAATAGTACTACAGACAGAAGTGCTCCGTGTTCTGGGATGGCAGAAGGGTGGGGTGGCAGTGTGGAACAACATATCAGAATTTTTATGGAGAAGGTAATTCCTTTGGGATGCATCCAGAAAACAGTAGAACTGCCATTTATAGACTATCTTGGTCCAAGTTTTCTAGAAAATCCAGTCTGAGGAATTCTTTGCTGGTAGATAGAGAAAGAACACACAGGAAGTATGAGCAGACAAGGAGGCAGATGAAGGGTGAGAGTCCCCTACTGCACTGGATACACTTGATTGACTGTCCCTCTTTCTCAGTCATTCCCAGAGAGGCCTGTAAAGCCTGGTCCACTGAGAACCAGCCACAGAAGAAGCAAATTCTGGTTTCTCTCATCTCAGGTCATCCAGGAGCCAAAACTCATTCCAAGGGGGGTGTTGGCTTGCATGCATTTTTTTACTTGGAAGAACATGCAGTAGGTTGGCAGTTTGCTCAGGTTTTTGAGGCACCAACATAGATTCTGATGTTCACGGTGCCACCAGAGACGATCTGAGATGGCCTGGAGGAGGATCAAGGAGGTACTAGAGTGTCTTCACACTCGGATGTCTAGTCCTCACAGTAGCTTGTGTGAACTGAGCTGTGTCCTTCCCACACTGCCTCCATTTGTTGCTGTTCTAGTGCTAGGAAGATAGACTATTTCTCTATTTGGAAACAGTGTCTTCCCGGTTGTACTGAAGACACAAGGTAGGATGAGCAGGTGAGGGAAAGACTCTGCCTTTATTGAGGGATAGGGATTGTATTGTTTTCAAAGAGTGTTTAACTCTTTCTTGTTCTCAAGCTCTGGTCATGGTATGACACAAGAAAGCCCTCACCATGTACCAATCATTCAAACTCTGGATTTCTTAGCATCCTACACTGTGAATCAATATCTGTTCACTGTAAATTGCCCAGTCCCAGGTATTCTGTTCGAGGAACACAAATGGATTACATCACTTGGTTCTTGTGATTTCAATATGATTCGTCTTTTTTTAAAACTCATGTTGAAATTTAATCAACAGTGTCATGGGACTGAGAAGCATGCCGTTCTACCCTGAAATAAAGGGGTACACAACCCCTCATCAGAGCCTGGCGCTGCGCCATTGGACTTCTCAAGCCTTCAGGGCCATGAACTAAATAAGTTTCTCTCTTGTATAAAGCTTCAGTGGCCTTGGGTCATGTGGGGAGATCAGGAAGACAGGTTACAGCAAAGCAGGAAATCTCTGCTGTAGTTGTTAGAAAGTATGTGATGATATTGTTAGTTTTTGGCTTGGTGGAAGCTCATAGTCTCTGAGAGTACATCCCAAAGCTTTTGCCTCAGAACCAAAAGAGTGTTTGGTTAAATATAGAGGCAGGTCTTATGTGGATACTGTAGTACCCACATAACTAAGGTTGCAACATTCTAACACCCCACAATCATGGGATCCTAATCAGTTAGTCAGACTTGCGGACTCTTTGGGGTGGGTGTAGCTACTTATCCTGGGATCTTCAGATCATCATGCAGTCAGTTTTATTTCATAATTGTTAACTGTCAGCTCTCAGATTTCCTGAAATCATACCAGTCGTTTCTCAGAAACTCATATAAGCCAGCTCTGGCACATCATATATTTTTACCATGCTCTTTAGTGGTTATTTTTAGTCCTTTCTGAAAAAGTCTAAACTCCATACAAAGAGTTCACCTCCGCCTCCATGGTCTTAGTATTGCTCCCCAGCCTGCCCCCACCTTCCTCCCAGTCTTTCTGAAAATGAAACAGTGTCTTTTAGTGGGGGTATACTCTCTCCTCTGTTAGAACACAGGTCTGCACTCACAGGTTGGATCCCACAGCCTGAAGAGGTCAGATCGATGCCCTCTGCAACACTGTCTGGGTCAGAGTTAGGAAGCAGTCTGAGGTGTGGTCTGATAGCTTCCAATTTATGGTACCTAGGTCCTTATCATAGACACTGTGTTGAACTAAATCAATCATGTGATATGAAACATCACCATGCCCTTAGCAAGTTAATAAAGTCAGACCTTTCCTTAGTTTCTTAGAGGCTGCTGGGAAGACAACCTTAGAGGCTCTCTAAAGAGGCTCTTCTGGTGTTCCCCTGCTCTACCATCCCTCTCATGGCAACTTGTGCCCCTTCCCTCTTTCTTAGTTTCCCTTAAACATTTTTTAAAAATGTGCATGGGTGTTTTGTCTGCACATATGTCTGTGTACCATGTATATATACAGCCCCTTCAGAGCACAGAAGAGGCCTTCAGATCCCCGGGGACTGGACTTACAGACAGCTGTGCGTGCCATGTGGGTGCTGAGAAAGAACCAGGGTCCTCTGCAAGAGCAGCCAGTGCTCTAATCTTCAGAACCATTTCTTCCGTCACAGCTTGCGGCATTTCTTATTAATATACATTCATTGTGCAAACTGCTGGGTTTCACCGTGACATTTTCAGACATGTGTATCAAGCACTTCGATTTCACAGTCACTGTCCTGTTACCTGACTTTATCCACCTTGCTTCTTCTCACTGGCATCCTTTCTCTTCCCAGGTACCGCCTTTGTACTTTCACACCTTAGAAATAAATCTAGATCCTGCACTTGGGAGAAAGCACAATAAACTTGTCTTTCCCGAGTCTGCCTTATCTTACTTAACGTTATGATCGCCAGTCCATCGTTTTTCCTGCAGGTTACTCCAAGCCTTCAATGCTCTTCCCCCGATCCCAACCCTGACCTGAAGCTTTCCTAGCTGACCAAATGAAATCTATTTGTGCTTCTCCTGTGTGTGCCCATTATGAATAAACTCATCCCTCACTCCCAATTTATACACTGAAGTCCCAGCCCTCAGTGTGTTTGAATTTAGGGACAGAACTCCTGGGAGTTAATATTAAGCAAGATCATCAAGATAGAAATACCAGGACTTTCTTTTCCTCCCTCCTTTGTGGTACACACTACACTACACTACACACACACACACACACACACACACACACACAAACACACAAACACACACAGACACACAGAGAGAGAGAGAGAGAGAGAGAGAGGGAGAGAGAGAGAGAAAGAGAGAGAGAGGAAAGCCACGTGAGGATACAGATGGAAGGTAACCATCTATAGTCTAGAAAGAGGCCTGGAAACCACTACATGGGCACCCTGACTTTGGATACCCACCCTCCAGAACCGCAGCAAGTTCAAAGGCGCTCTGTGGCAGCTTCCCAGGCTTGGGCTAGGGTGACTGTATGATGTCTCCCTCCTCTTCACTTTGTCACCATATGCCAGTCTTCCCTCTAGACTGGAAGATATATTTGTATTGTTCTTTACCCAGACCCAACCTAAGACTTGACAACAAAGTGTTTCATGAAAATAGAAAATGAGCACTGATTACCAACTAACTCTCTAGTATAGACTATCTTATGAGTGATTCTTCATAATGATACAAGCAAACATGTCGACTTCTCTAGGAGGCCTGAGATCATCTGGAAAGCAGCATCTCCTTTTGGTTCTTGTTTCTAGCATATGACATAATGCCCAGTACCGAGTAAAGGCAGGAACACACACACATCGCAGCCCCATTGCACAGTTCTTTGGGCACCAGGCTGCAGACTCAAGCCAGGGCCACACAGCTATATAGCTCATTAAAATCAATTTAACTTATTTTGAATATTGGTATTTATTTACTGCTTATCTATGCTCTCTGTCATGTCACTGTTAACACATAACTTTTCTAAATTTTTGGCATTTAATTGTTTTCGAGATTATAGTATAATGATAACATTTCTCCCTTCTTTTCTTCATCCAAACTCTGTCTTGTACCCCTCTCCTCCTTCCTTCAAATTCATACTCTTTTTTCAGTAATTGTCATTGCATGAATATACGTATGTATACGTGTGTGCATATATATATTCCCAAACATAACATGCTCAGTCTGTATAATGTTGCTTGTATGGATGTTTCCCAGGCTGATCGTTTGGCACTGTTTGGCACTGGACAATCAACTGATGATGTCTCTTCCCTGGGGAAGATCACCTTTCTCACTCTTAGCTTTCCTCAGTTGCCTATAGTTCTTTATGTAGTGCTGAGACCTCGTGGACTTCCCCATCCACTTTGGCATGTTCACTGGTGTCATCAGGTTTTAGTTAACCCCATGTGGTTAGTATGATTATCTGAAGTGTTTTGTAGATGTAACCATTGGGACATTTCTGTGTACACGTGTGGACATGTACATGGCAAGGCACACATGTGGCTTACTACCCGTCAGAGGACAGGCTGTAGGAATGGGTTCTTTTCTTTCACCATATAGGTACCAGGGATCAGACTCAGGTCATCAGGCTTAGTGGCGAGTGCCTTTCACTGGCTTTGCCAACTCACCAGCCCTTCTCAACCCATGCTCAAAAGCAAATGTTTCCAGGTCAGCTGCAGGTTGATTCTCCAACTCCCATGACTAAAACGTCGTGTGTCTTCAGCAATAGAATCGTAGCATCAAGTTCTGGCAGACAACCAGAAGCAGTGTCAGTAGCCTGTATTATTTGGGGAGTACTTCTGATTGAAGATTCCTGGCATGGATCTCACTTCACGACTAAACTCGAGGGCAAGGAACACTGACAGGGAAACTAATTTTGCTCACCAGAGCATAACTTGTGTAAGGCCCAAGGCCTGCATACAACACAGAATCACTGGTTGACTGAGTGAGCAGGTCTTTTACGCAGTAGATAAGTGAGCAGATGGCGTCCCTTTCTGTACAGCAACACAAATGGCCCCGAAAAGGTTGTTGGAAAGGCAGTCTGATGCCAGAACTTACTCCATTTGTTTTAATTACAATATTAAGGAGCGAAAATAAATCTTGCCCTTGAAATGCAACAAAGTCAGGCTTGAAAAAAATCTGGCTTTTTTCACTTGCTTATTTATTTATTTATTTTTAAATAATTTCCAGATAGGCAATAAATAATGGTACTCAAAGCAGGTTCTCCTCCTGGCTCCATCACAGATTTGTTACTGACCGTGGACAAGTCTCTAACCTCTGGTGCCATCGTGTACCTCACGTGAACGGTTCTCCTGAGCCCCTCCCTGGGTTGGTGGCATGAGAGCCTTTTGAAGTCAAGATCTTATTTACGAGCCATTATTTTCAGTCTCATTAATAATAAGGACAGGCTGAGTGCCAGAGATGCTTGAGTGAGCTTGTGTGGCGGCAGGATTGAGGCCACAGAGCAAAATGCAAAGGAATGAGACTGAGAAATATTTAAGGAAGCGGGTGGGCAGGGCTAGACAGGAGAGCATAAAAGATGCAAGTTGCGGTATACCAGGTTGGATGTATGGGAGGCTATTGATTTTGGAGCTTGGAAAGGCCACCTGGCTAAATCTCTGTGGTGGCCAGATATTTTGAAACTGTGTGATGAACAAAGGAAAAGAAAGAAAAGGAAAGGGGGAAAATAAGGGAAATGGGAAGGAAAAATTTTCTCCATGGATTCCGATGCTATCACAAATTAGTAATGCTACTGTCCTCCAGGTGACCTTGACTGGTCAGCTCTATAGGCCGGAATCTTGGAGGCTTCAATCTGCTTAGGAGCATCAGTTGTTGGGCTTTTTCCGTTGGGCAATTCTGTTGCCCAGCCTGGCTCAGCCACTAGGATTGAAGCCCCTGGCCCTGGAGATGGAGCAGAGCCCACAGATGGGTGAGGAAGAACGCATGTGTACTTGCAGCCTTCAGGGCAGGGATATAGGAATGGAGTAGCTCAGTGGGCACTAGGTTCAGAGCAGCAACGATCACAGCTGTTACTATGTGGAGATGTCTCTCCTATCCTGACAACCAGCTTTACCATGGATGCTGGCTTTAAATCCAGAATCCTTTTACTCACAGAAACCCCCAAACCAGCTAGCCAAACAATAACAGCAACAATATCTTCTGGTCAAGCAAAGCACATGGTGTTCCTGCACTTGGGCTGTCTCTCTGTGGGCGCCTCAGATGCCCCATTTTGGTGGTTCTTATGTTCTTCAACACCTGTGGGTGGTGAAGGTCATTTTGGCTAGTGGGAAAGGGTCTTTGAAAAACACCTAACCCCTCTTCTATACTCCAGAAGAGTACATAAAACTCACATCAGGAAAAGGTTGCTGTGGTAAGTGTGTGAGCATAGAGAGCTCAGGGTAAAAGGGAGTTGGTGTTGGTTTCTTGTGGGCTGCTCAGAGCCCTCTCTCCCCCCCTTCCTCGATGCCCAGAGTGGTTTGACAAGACTCCCATGGGTTTTCCTGGTCTCATTCCTAGGTGCTAAGGAGAAGCTGGGGGTTGACTGAGTAGCTACAGGGTAGGAAAAGGATTTCTTCCTGCACCCTTCATAGTTCTTGCCTCTGCAACAGTAGGTGCAGCCCGAGCCAACGGTAGCAGGTGCACTGCTCAAAACCTTGTTAGGTATTCTCATTGCCTGTACAGCTGGAAACAGCTGGCCAGCTGAGGCCATGACAAAGAGGGGTCCAGCAAGAGGAGGGGACTGGGTGGAGTGGGGACTGTTGGCTTCAAACTGAGGCTGTCTTGAGACTCACACAATCTTACTTCTTGTAGTAAATAGACAGAGGGACCATGGTGAGTCAGGGAAGTCCCCACTGCCTCAGATATGTTTCAGCTCTCTTAAAATAGTCCCACCAGGCAGTTATTTTTCTAAAAGTTCCTGTGGCATTACCACTTTTCCAAGTATTTTAGATTCTTAAAAAGAGAAAGACACTGTTGTTAGTCTCTGAGTCCCAATCCCTCTGTGCTCTGCAGCCCCTGTGTCTGGAGTTTACTACGTAAGTGGTGGTGGGGACCGCAGTGTAATATGCTAATTGGCCTGAGGCATCACTGCTGCTTCTGAACTCAGAGATCGTTGTCTTTTGGCTTGAGTGTGATGACAGCTATCTGTGGTGCCTGGCACCCAGCAAGGTGCTGCTGTGAAGTAGAGACAGTAAAGAAGAGAGTCGTATGTTTAACTCACCACACAGCTGTCCTGGAAGGACTCCTTGGGACATTGATCAAGCTCTTGGTGTATGTCAGTCACTAGTGTGGCTGTCAAGCCTGGCTGCATACTGGAATCACCTAGGAATTCCTGAAAATCCCAGCATCGGATTCTACTTTAGGTCAGCGGTATTGGAATCTAGTGGGGACATAGGAGGTGACAGGTGACATTGCTCTTCTCTGGGGATTGAACTTAGGGTCTTGAGCTTGCTAGAGAAGTGCTCTACCATGGAGCCACACCCTCCTCCCATTCTTCCCCATCTCCTCCTCCTCCTCTTCCTCCTCCTCCTCCTCCTCTTCTTCCCTATCTTTTGCTCCCAAATCTTTCTCCTCTTCCTCTCCTTCATCCTCCCCTTCACTTCCTCTTCTTCTCCACCTCTCCTCTTTTCTTTTTCTCCCCTTTCCTTTTACTTTCTCCCCTCCTTTGCTCCTCCTCTTTCTCTCTCTTCTTCCTTCCTTCATTCCCTTCCTCCTCCTTTTCTTCCTCCACTCTTCCCTAACCATATCCTCTCCTTTCTTTTTTTCTTCCTTTGTATTTTGAGGCAGGTTTCACTCAATAGTGAAGGATAATCTTGAACTTCTGACTCTCCTTTATAATCACGCCTTTCAGTACAGCCAAGTTGATAGAGTCACAGGCCAGCCCAAGGGACTTGCTCTTGGGGGTTATTGTGCATTAGAATCTCCTAGGCATCTGGTTAAGTGCCTCAGAGTCCTGACTCTGTGAAGGGGCCAGTGAAGGGTTTGTGAGCTCTCCGGGAATACCACTTACATCACAGTTGTGAACTTGAATGATCGTGTGCAAGTCAGGAATTGTGCTCATTTCACAGCCAGGAAGAAAGGCATTAAGAACAGACAAGTAGTTTGCCCAAGTTTACAAGGTCAGCCAATGTCGGAACCAGGAGTCAAAAGCCAAGTTCCTCTGGGTTGGCTGTGAAAACAGAGTGAAGACTTGTAAAAGTATATCTTTTGGAAATGGGAAAGCTGACATGACCAGCCCCTGGATAAGGAAAATAATTCCAGCGAGTAGGACTGCCACTCCTGATCTTGAGGCTCTAAGGGATGGAGCTGGGACTTGAGATCTGAACCATTTCTCTCAGACTGTCAAGGTAAGCATCAGCAAGCCAATCACTAACCACCAAGGAAGGTATCTGGACTTTTTGTTGCGTGGTATACAATAGGCTGTTAAGTGGTGATTAAAAAAAAAAAAAGGAGCAGACAGAAAGCTGGCAGTGAGGGAAGAAGCAGTCTCTACAGGTGCATTAGGTTAGGCTATTTCTCATATAGAGGCCTGACCACTAGAGGGCGATGTCTGACAAGAGAAAGACTACTCCACCATTTCTAGGATTGGAAACTGTAATTCTTCCGTAGCTGGGTATTAAAGCCAAACCGGGGGTGTGGGGGCGTGTTAATTCACTAAATGATTAAAGTGAATGCTGCCTTCCTTCTGGCTCACATGCTGCCGAGAAATATTCTCAAGACCCACTGACCTACGGAGCCACCCTGGACCCTTCTAGATGTAAAGTGCACGGGTCAAGGGAAGGGAGAAGGAAATCTAGGTTGGTCTGAAATTCAGATTTTTCCAGATAATAGTTGGTTTTCAGAAAAGGACATTTTGTAGCTTCCCAGACATTCACAGCATCGATGGGAGTTAATGTTTCGAGAAATGGCAATATAATGAAGTTGCATGCTGAATTAATTTTCCGTAAACAAAACGGGACATTTTCATGGCTTGCTTTTCCTGCCCCATCATGGGGGTCTGTTACTTCAGCAACTGAGCAAGCTCCTCCTTTCCCCCAATCTTCCTCTTTGAGCGAGGCTGGCCAGGGGTTTGAACCTGGGCTGTCTTCTCTGCTTTTACAGCCCTGAGTGATGCACCTGACTCCTCAATTGCTGACTGGGAAAGGGAAGCAAAGGATGACACTGCACATTTGTCCCAACCATCCTAGGAAGGATATGCCCGAGGGTCTTAGGTACCCTTAGACAAACCTTCACTGTGTATTGACCATTTTCCACGTTAGCCCCTTTTGTTGGAGGCCATGGTCAAGACTGGATCGACCTTCCTTGGAACACTGTCTGATCCTTCGTCCTTCCCTTTGTTTGTCTTCTGTCCAGAGATGCTGGAGAGCAGCTGTGCAAAGCCTGTGAGGGTTGTAACTCCTGGGGGCCTTCACCAACCCCAAGATTTGTATTTTAGAAGCTCATTGAACTGGAGAGGAATGAGCTTCAAGTGTCAGCCTCTGGAGACGCAAAACTATTAGAGCTAATGGCGGTGCCAATTAGCATAACTACTGCACACAGAGAGTGAGCTGGGCATGGTGCTAAAGGGTTTGTGTGCATTTTCGTACCACGAACCCTATGAGATGCTTAATGATGTCACTTTTCACGTGGGGATGGTGAGGGTCAGAGAATGTCAACAACTCTGCCTAGGGCACATAGCTCTAGAGTGACAAACTTGAAGCCAAAGCCAGTCAGTGACTCTGATGCTTGCTGTGGGGAAGGGGCCAGTCATCAATCATGTGATAAAATGATATCTTGCTCTTATGGTGGCTTCTGGAGCAGCTTTGTGTCCATTCAGGAGACTAAAAAGAAGATGAAGCCACATGTGACAGAGACCCGGGAGCACCTGCACCTGTGGTGTCATGTGGGAAGATCTCTGAGGACTGCTTAGGGGTCAAGAAGGAGAGATGAGGAAGGGGAAGGCCTGGGAGGAAGCACTGGTAGTAAAGGCAAAGAGGGAAACATGGCATCTGTTTAAGGGACATCAAAAGAAAGGAGTACCTGTCATGAATTGCACTTGGAGGAAAAAGAAATAGAAGCATGGAGAAACAGCAGCTTTGGTTAAGGGCAGTGGCTTAGAGTCAGGGTTAGGATAAGTAATGCCATCCATGGGACCCCAGTGCTTCTGCAAGGTGGAGGTCACCTAAGACTCTCATGTGTATCACCAACAAAGAAAAATGCTGCTAGCTCCTGGGAGGATCTAGGCCAACCAGCCACTCAGCCACAGCCAGGGCTCAGATGATGGGGATGTGGGGACTGTGGCTGCAGAACAATTTCTCTTTCCTTTCCTCTCCTTTCTTTTTTTCTTTCTACCTTCTTCTCTCTTCTGTTTTCTTTTGAAGCAGTGCTACACTCTAGTCCACGCTAGCCAAGGCTGGCCTTAGATGTACAGCAGTCATCTGTACTGTAAGTTTCAGCCTTGTGATTGTGGGCTCGATCTACCCACAATCTAATCCACAGACAGCTGGAATAATTCCCAAGGCTTAAGATGTTGACAAAAGACTGTGTCTGTGCACCACACCCAAATTTCTTTCCCCTCCTCCTTGGGGTCAGGCTACTCCCTTGTTTTTCTTTTTTTTTTAATATTTCATAATCTCTCTCACCAAACCATAACAAAGTGTGAGATGAGTTTAGAATCCAGCAAGTGACAGATGATAGAGGGTCCTATCCCAGCCTGCTCTGCTCCACAATTAGTTCTTCTTTCTTCCCAGATTCCGTATTTCTCATCATGCCTCCCTCCCCAGTCCCTTAAGGTACCTGGTCACAGACAAGGCTTCAGAAGCCTGAAAGGCTTTCATGGGCTGGAGCCTGGTGGAGCCAGCCCAGAGAACCTACGTTAACCTGCCTGGCACTCTTCTGCTAGCTGAGCCTCTAGGATTTCACTTCTTCTCCCTATCTGACCGAGAGCAGTTGCTGATGGACAGTGAGTGTTCCTAGCTCCACCACAGCCAAGTTCTAGGTCTCTGGCTCTGGACCCCCAAGAACATCCTCTGACAGTTTTAGAACCAATGGAGTCATGCTAGTTCTGCATGTGTGAGTAAAGTTGTCTTGGCCTTGAAGAGATACTAGTCGAGTTTGAAGCAGTATTCATAAGTAGACGAGGTGTTGAGGTTGGGTCTATTGTAGAATGGAAGTCATCTGGAGACAAAGGTAAGGATAAGAGGCATCAGAGAACATCCCCAGTTTGTGGGTTTAAATGTAATCATCAAGTTAGTGATTCACATAGGCCCTTTTCTTTCTTTGTGGAGGAGAGAAGAAAAGAATGTACACATTAATTAATTAGTTAGTTAATTAGTTAATGATCTATTTAGTCAGCATTTGCACATTGAGCACCTCTTCTGGTGGAGGACACCAGAGACACAGCCTGGGATGAAATGAATAGAATCTTTCCCTTCATCGGGTCCTTCATTCTATTGTGATATGGGGTGTGGAAAGGAACTGGCCAATGAGCAAACAAATCGAACACAATTCCTAGTTAATGAGGAAAGCAACCAGGCAAGGGGCAGAAAGGCTGGCAGAAGGAGTCTATCTTCATATGGACCATCATTCTAGGTCTGGATGGCACTAACATCAAGTGTTCTTTCTTATCAGTAGATGGGTCTTTATTCACAGAATCAGGTTTGCTTCATACAGAAGAAATGTTTTCCAGGTCAGTACCTCATAGGGGAAGATCAGAGCCCGAGTGTTGAGAATTAGGTTCTTTCAAGCTTCACTTGAGGAACCTGTGTCCATTCTTTGAAAGTGGAGGTGGGAATGTATCTTCTAGCAGACAAGACAAGATTGATGATATGTTCTAGCACTTCAGTCTGCTTGTAGAGAGCTAGGGCCATGCATTGTCTCTTGTGGAGGTGGTCAGGCATTATTTTGACCCTAGCAGAAATACCAAGATTTCTAGGGTTCATTTCCCCAGTGTGGCTATTCCTCACCATGGGATTATATGGCATATGTGGTCCCAGGCTTCAACTAAATCTATATTAGTAATTATGTCTCCTGGTATCCCTTGCTTCAAAGACCACTTTGTGGTTGACTGAACACAGTTTTTATCAGAGAATGCTTTTGCTTTGGAAACTGTGATTCCCTTAAACAAGACTGCCTTTAGTATTCATATAAGATACTTGGTAACTTTAAACAGTACTAAATAGTCTGGCAAAATTGGTAGAGCACTTACCTAGAACTCATAAAGCCTTGGATTCCATCCACAGCACTTCATAAAAGAGCTGTGGTGGTCCATGCCTATAATCTCAGCATGTTGGAGGCAGAGGAAGTTCAGAATCATCCTTGACCACGTGGTGAGTTCCAGATCTACACAAGATAGTATGTGGCCGTACTATCTTGAACACACCAGATCTAATCTGATCTTGGAAACTAAACAGGGTTGAGACTGGTTACCAATTGAATGGGAGACAACAGATAAGCTTGGGATACAGAAGACCTTGTCTCAAAAAACAAAGCAAAATAGAATGAAACTAAACAAAACCCCAGACTAACCACCAGTTCCCCAAAAGCCCCCAAATTGGAAATTATTTGAAGATTTTTGCTTACCCATTGTCCTTCCATCATATAGAATGATTTATTGAAAACATTATAGCTTTGGGACACTGTTCAAGGCACATGTTTAGATAGGACAGAGACAGTTGCCATTCTCCACTGTCAGACACACCTGTCAGCCAACAGGTAGCTGAAATAGGAGGCTGTGAAAGAGGAAATAGCTGGGGATGCTGTTATTTTTCTGTTGCAATGATAAAACACTGTGACCGAGGCAGCTTATAGAAGAATTAACTTATTTCGACCTACAGTTTAAGAGGGAAAAGAGTCCACTATAGTGGGGAGGCAAGGCAGAAGGCGGGCCTAGACAGCAGGAGCTGGAAGCTGAGAGCGCATGTCTTCAAACGTCAGTGCATAGCTGAGAGCAAACTGAAGTGGTGTGAGGCTTTAAAACTCTAAATTCACCTACAGTGACATATTTCCTTCAGCAAGGATGCACACCATCTAGACCTTCCCTAACTGTGCCATCATCCAGGAACAAAAATTCTTAAATATGTGAGTCTATGGGGGACATTCTCATTCAAACCACCATGGATGATTAAAGACAAAGGTCAGGGATGACTTCCTGGAGGAAGTAACTGCCTGGATGAAGAGTTTGGGAGAATAGTAAATCCTTAGGGAAGAGTGGAGGCAAACCTGGTTCTCAGAAGAAGGGAGTTTGTGTACTAGGGCTCACATCCGTGGGGTGGAGGCGAGGTGTGAATTATTAGGGTGTTCAACCTGCTGCAACAACCTATGTGTTCAAGATAATTATGTGGGTAGTTTCTTTTGAGATCTTTCTTTTTGCTTATAGGAGTCTGTCCTTGTCGCTGCATATGACTATGCATATATATAGGGAGAGAGAGAGAGAGGGGAGAAAGAGAGGAGAGAGAGAGAGAGAGAGAGAGAGAGAGAGAGAGAGAGAGAGAGAGAGAGAGAGAGAGAGAGAAGTGGCTAAGTCAGTGGTGAGGATAGCACTCATCTGGAGTCACTAAAGAGTCCCAAGGGAACAGCAGGCCTCTGGGTCTCTTCCACAGAGTCCCCTAGGGCAAGAAGGAAAAGCTGGAGATGTCTTGAGAGATGGATTTAGAGGCTGTTGGACTGAGGCAGATATGAGAAGGTTGAAGCACATGGTACTTTGATCACCTGCTGGAGCAGGAGAGAAGAGGACCCTAGTGATCCTGTGGGTGCTCCATGGAAAACTTCCTGGAGATTTCTCATCTGATGAAGGAAGGTAAGTCCATGGTGTGCCTCTATGCTGGTTTGATAGGCCTGTGTGGCTATATAGCCAGGTCACCCCTGTTGGAAGCCATCTGGGTTAGGGACACAAATGGGAATTTATCTGCTCTGGAGGCTTTGGGGGGCCTTGGGTTGAATGAGAAAAGACTAGCCATGAGGTTACATCTTGGCTAGGGAACTTACAGTACTTCATACTGACACACCCTGGAGATGTGTGTGTGTACCAAATGACTAACACCTCCGCTCTCATGGCAGGAAGCTTGGTTAATTATCTAGTCGATGGTCTCCTGTCTGAGGAGCCTCTGGGGTCTGGGAAATGGTAACGAACTTTGGGTATCTTGGGTGTTTGTTCTCTTCCCAAGATCTGAGGGCGTTTAATCAGTCCTTGGTGCCTGATGAGTCACTGAGTGCCCTCCTAGCTGAGTCACCTGAGGCCCCCTTCAGGGAAGGACAGCAGAGCTCTTGGAGGCAGAACCACCACATGCTTGTTTATCTGAGGAACAGAGAAGAGGGGTGTGATTTTCCCAGCCTGTGAGAGCCCCCACACCCTCAGTGTTCTGTTGCTGTGTCCTGACACAGGCGTGTATTGTGACATCAATGGACGGAGAGTGTTAACTGGGCTTGAGGGTGTATGGTTTGTACTTTTGGTTGTGGTTACAGATTTGTCTTTGAAAAATGTCTTTGTTGTGCTGCTTTCATAAAGACAGCAGCTGACATTTATAGAATCCTCTCTAGCTTCCAGACAATGCACAAAGCACCTTCCGTGCGTTGTCTTGATTCATCTCTTCAGGCAAGCACCTGGGTTTCTCCAGAAATATCAAAGTGCAGAGACATAAAGCTTTGCCCAAGGCTGGGCAGTTTCTAAGCTTCAAGGTTGAGCTGAAGCCCGACAGGCAGATGTCAGGACTCCCACAGTCCATCACCATGTCCTGGTGCTGCCTCTGTGGTCGGCATCTAGTGTGTGGACTCATGGTGGTGGCTTCATGGTCAAACATTCCTGGGGCTCATTCTAGATCCTCCAGTCACAGGTGGCAACGATAAAAGGAACTGCATGGTCATCTCTTTTCTCTGTTCTGTAGGATGGGCTTGTGATGCCTTCTAGAGCAGAATTCTGGGGTGAATTTGGTGAGGATGAGTTATAAAGATTGTAAGTCACTTAGACCATTCTTGGAATGCAGAGAATGCTTGCTGTAGATGATCTCTTCCCAAATGAGTGTATTAGTGTGGTGTCTGCCCCACTCCACACTGTCCCCATTATGCTGTGCGGTAGTACCACTCCTTCAATAAGTACTTAGAGTCCCAACTCCTGAGCTGAAGAGCATCTTTGCAATTGCCTCAGCCAACAGAATGCATAGAGGGGATGTGACATGACCTCTGAGGGTAAGTGATTGAGAATCTGGAGACATGCCCCCAGGGAGCCAGGAGATGGCTTGTGAGAAGTCTGTTTGCTCCATAGCCATCCTGTTAGAGATTGTGAGGCGATCTCACAATAGGTGACATCCAAAGAGAGCCAGCTCTTCTTGTCCTAGCCCTTTGCTTCTTCCCTTCCTAGGCAGCAACTGGAGACTAAGGCTTCCCATCTTGTTTGCCAGCCTCAAACCTAGCCTCAGCTTCAAACCATCTCACGTGATTATGAAGAGAGCAAAGATAAACATGTCCTACCATGATTTCAGGTCTGCAAGCACATAGACCTTTCTGGGCTAAGCCTTTACATCTTTGGGTGATTTTTTTTATTAGTTCCTTGAGAATTTTGTATAATGTGTTTTGATCACGTTTACCTTCTCCAGCTCCTTCCAGATCTATACTCCCCTTCCCTGCTTACCCACCTTTGCCTTTTATTTTATTTTTAACATATCAAGTCCAGTTTGCACTGCTCTTATGCTCTTCGAAATGTGGCTATCCCCTGGGGATGCCTGACCTATAAGGCTATAACCTTAAAGAAAACTGATGCTTCCCCTCCTAGCAGGTATCTGTTACCCAGAGCTCCTTAGCTAGGGGTCGGGTGTCATACCCATTTCCTATCTTTATGCTGGAGTTTTATCTGATTTGAGCTTGCTTAGGTCTTGTGCATACTGTCACAACAGCTGTGTTGTGCATATGTGTGAGCGCTCTATTGTGTTGAATGAATTTTAATGCAGCACTAAGGCTACGGTAAGAGAAAAGGATTCAAATTCACACAGTACTAGGTAGGGGAACAAACAAAAGTATACTCTCCTTATATTCAAAGTCTTTTCTTCAACCTGTTGGCAGTGTGGTCTTTAGCAAGGATCTCGGTCCTTCAGTTGTCTCATCTGTAGGGTATGGATTAACTACAGTTATGGCTTCAGAGGGTTATGGCAACAGTAAAATACAATAGTTCACTACTACTGCTTGGCAACGCCCAAACCCTTGCCTATGTTGGGGTTTCAAGTCAGACAGTCTGACCCCAGACTACAACCCATTAAACCAGAGTCCACGATATTATCACCAATTCCTGAAAACCCTACCAGACAGAAACCCCTGGTGTACCCCAGTGCTCGTGGTAGGGCATGATTTCTAGTCCTCCCTGGCCCCCTATCTAGTCTATGTTCCTTGGTGGTTGGTGCTCTGTGCTGCAGGCTGTATCATCACTCCTCCTTTATGAGCACAGCTCAAAATGACGTTGGCTTTTTTGGCAGTCACCTCATGGTGTTGACTCATCCTGAGTTGGCAGTGAAAACCCTGGAGTGCTTTTTTTTTTTTTTTTTTACCACATGTGCTAGCATCCAGCTGCATTCCTTCCCAGCTAGGATTGGCACAGAAGGAGACTTTGGAAGCCAGTCTGCAGAGCTGTCTGCCTTGTTCCCTTTGGTTCACTCTTATACCTGCCTGGTAAAGAGCCAAGATGATCTACTAGATCCCCAGAGACATCCTGGATCCTTGTAATATGTTTTTTCTTTCCTCCTTAGGTTAGTTTGAGTGTCTAACTGGTACTAATCATAATAAAAGAGCACAGAAAGACCAACCTCTGGTCTGTATGTCTAGGAAGAAAGATGGGGTAAGGATGTCAGGGAACAAGATTGAGAAAGCCATTGTGATGGTTTATACATGCTTGGCCCAGGGAGTGGCACTATGTGGAGGTGTGGCCTTGTTGGAGTACGTGTCACTGTGGGAGTAGGCTTTAATACCCTAGTCCTAGCTGTCTGGAAGCCAGTCTTCTGCTAGCAGCCTTCAGATGAAGATGTAGAACTCTCAGCTCCTTCTGTACCATGCCTGCCTGGATGCTGCCACATTCCTGCCTTGATACTGGACTGAACCTCTGAACCTGTAAGCCAGCCCCAGTTAAATGTTATCCTTTATAAGACTTGCTTTGGTCATGGTGTCTGTTCACAGCAGTAAAACCCTAACTAAGACAGCCATCATGGGGGACTTATGCTACATGCTCACACTTTACTAGCTTGTGGCAGTGCCAACATTGGTCATGAACTTTCTGCTGAATTTGTATATGGCCTTGTGATAATCAGTTTTGATTATCAATTTGATGCAACTTAGAATCATCTAGGAAGAGAGTCTCAATGAGACGTTGTCTAGATCAGATTGACCTGTGGCCGTGTGTGTGTGTGTGTGTGTGTGTGTGTGTAAATTGATTGCTTTAATCAATGTGGGAAGATCCAGCCTGAGAGTGAGTGGCATCACTTTTTTTTCTTAGTTTTTGGCCCTGGCTATGTAGGAATAGAGGAGGTGAGTTGAGTCACAGGCATTTATACTCTTTACTCCAGGCTGTGAATGTGATGTGGCTAGCTGCTTTAGGCTCTTACCTTAACTTCCCTACAACAATGAGCTACAACCTGGAATTATAAGTGGAAGAAGCCCTGGCTCCCACAAGATGCTTTTGGTCAGGATGATTGATCACAGCCACAGAAATGAAACTAGTACACGGTGGCTTGATCAGCAGCCACCTGACTAGGATAGAGGACAGAACTGCAGACAGGGACCATGTTCTTAGAAGACTTGTGCTTCCTGCAGAGGTGTTCAGTTGACTTCCAGTCTCCCCAGACTCCACTCAACCTATATTTTTTTTCAACTTCCCCACAGGGTAAAATGATCTTTTTTTCTTGTCTAATTTCTTGTTGAGCTACAAGTTCTCTAAGTGATTGCCTCGCTTGGTCATATTTGTCTGCTAGTACTGTATACAGCTCTTGCTCAGGTAGTCACTGGGTAGTCAGTGTGCCTATAGACCTCTGGGTGACTGAGTGCAGTTCTGGGGCCTACCAGCATCTCTGCTGCAGTCATTGGTGAGATCTCAACTCTCGTGGAGGGGGGGTCACCAGGGGCTCTGCTTAGGCACTGTGAGATGCACAGTCAAATGGACACTGGTATATCTACAGTTCTCTGCAGAACAGTATCAAAGGACTGTGATGATGCCATCAAAGACTGAGCTACCTCTGTATGTTCTGCTACCTTGTCCTTGAGTCTCCAATTATGTCTTATTGATCTGCATCATTCTCCTATTACTCCCCAGCCCGAGGCTCCTGTTCTATTCTGAGAACGGGAAGTTGTACCCTTAAAGATCCTTATTTATCTATGCCTAAATATTCAAAGCTCAAAGTGAATCAGCAACTTCTCTTTCCTTCCTTTTTCTTTTATGTCACGTCTTCCTTCAGAGAAGGCCTATAAACTGCCAGGTTGAACAAAAAATGGGGAGTGGCCCACAAGAGGAATAAATACTAAAATTACAGAACACATTGCTGAGTACTTTAAAGGGCTAGCACCTTAGACAACTGACAGACACTTGTTCTAGAGAGACTAAGCCAATCAGAAGAATCTTTTCTGAGCACAGTGGGGAGGGGAAGTCCAGGAGATAGACAGAGCAAGACCAGAGTGGAGTCACATCAGAACCCTGGAGGAAAGGGCTGTGTGTCAGGCAATTTTCTATTTTTTATAATAACTTGAGAGAAGAAAGAAATATATTGACTCATGTTTTCAGTGTTTTTAGACCTTGGTTGTCTGGGCCTGAGGTAAATAAAAGCATTTTGTCAGGGAGAGTGAAGTAGTGAAGGAAGTCATAGCTTCTTACTTATAGTGGCCAGGAAGATAAAGCTAGAGAGGTGGGTTGGTGGTTAAAAACATGTACCGCTCTTGAAAAGGACCCATGTTGGGTTCCTAGCACCCATGATGGGTGACTCATAGGTGCCCTTAACCCCAGTGCTCCAGGGAGATTTGATGCCCTCTTCTGGACCCTGTGGGCACTGCACTTGCATGTATACACACAGAATTCAATATAAAAATTAAAAAAAAGTATTTTTAAAATGGAAAGAGAGAGGAAAGTGTTGTAAACAAAAAATACATCCCCCCAGGGCATGTTCCCTGTGACTTATGCCTCTATGCTATTAAGTTTTAAATCCATAATAGTTTAATTCACTGATAAGTCCAGGGCCTCCTTCATCCAATCAACTTCCATGCAACTCCCAAAGGCCCCATCCTAAACACTAGTGGACTGGGGAAGCCTTCAACACATGGTCTTTGGTGGGGACATTTCAGATCCAAATCACACAGGTGCTCACTGCTTCTTACTTTCTTCAGGGATGAAGAAGCTCAGCAATGCCTCACTTTTAGCATCTGCCCTATTGTCTTTAGATTGAATTGTCTTGCCTTTGTTTGCTCCCTTCCCCTTCCTTCCTTCCTTTGCTTTTTTTAAAAATGTTATTTTGTCTTTTTTTTTTCTTTCAGAGCTGAGGACCAAACCCAGGGCCTTGTGCTTGCTAGGCAAGTGCTCTACCACTGAGCTAAATCCCCAACTCCTTCCTTTCTTCCTTCCTACCTTCCTTCCTTCCTTTCTTTCCTTCCTCCTTCCCACTTCTTCCCCTCCCTACCTCCTTCCCCCCTTTTCCCTTCCTGTCTGTTTTCCTTTCCCTTTTCTAGCCTCATTTCTCTCTCTCTCTCTCTCTCTCTCTCTCTCTCTCTCTCTCTCTGTCTTTCTCTCATTGAGACAAGAGCTCGTGTAGCCCAGGATAGCTGAAAACTTGCTATGTAGCAAAGAATGACCTTAAACTTCTAGTCAGTCCTCTTGCCTCTACCTCCCAAGAGCTAGGATTATAGGTAGGCATGCCTCACCACATCTGATTAATGCAATGCTGGGGACCATACTCAGGCTTTGTGCATGTTAGATGCTAACTCTACAAATTGATCTACATCCCAGCCCTCTGGTTTTTTAATGCTTTGTCAGATATATGTATGGTATCTACTCATTCAGCCCTACCCACAACTTTAATGTACCAACTAGAAATACTGTCATTTAACTACCAGAGGACACTATTAAAAACATACAAGTATGAGGGTATCTCAGATATTCAATGAGCTACAGGATATTTGCATGGTGTGACTATGGGGACACCCTACCTTTGGGGAAACCCTAACTATGGGGACACTGGGATACTCTGGCCTCTGCTTTTTCTCATAAGCTGAGAGCCAAGAACTAATCTTGGATGTTACTCTCCAATAGCAAAGAAGCTCAATTGGCTGGTATAGGCCAAGTGTCTTCCTACCTGTGCTTCAGCAGCTCTTACTGGGGCAAGATCCCCCAGTATAAGCATAACTCAGGGAAGTGCCTGCATTGATTAGGCAGATATCATACAAAGCTCACATGGGGCTATGGATCACCTTAACATGTTTTGTTTGCAAATGCTCTAACTTTAACGTATCATTTGAATATTGAATCAATAAAACTAAGACTGGGAGTTCTTTTGCAGGCTCAACCTGGTGGCTCCTTGTGGGACTGTAAGGCAGCTCAGTCAACACAACACATGGTGTTGTTACTTAAGAATGTAGGCAACAGGTTTGGTGCTTTTTTCTTTGGGAAACATTCCTTGTTTTCCACTTGTGGGGAACACAGTTCACTCAAACTAAATGTAGGGGACATTCGCAAGGTGTAGGCTGAGGTAAGGGAACAACAGTGGAAGTTAGTGTACCACTAGAGCTAGAAATTGCTAGACGTTTTACTTTTACAGGGCTTAGGTAGTTAGGGTAGTTAAGAATGACTGGTGGCAACTGTAGAGATTGTAAGACAAGATGCATGGTAGGGTCACTGCCTTCAGTAGAGAAGGTGGCTTCCTACTACGATGCTACTTTGGCAGATACACATCTTGAAAGCATCCTGATCTTCTCCGATTCCCTGTTAGTGTCCTCAGCTGCTGAATCTAATCAGAACTCAGAGGTCAGGGGTCAGGAGATCCTATTTCAGATCCATCAGTGTTCTCCTCTCTGGGCTCCCAAGCATGCTAGAAGACACAGATAGATGTATTTGGGGGCAGGAAATAGGAAGAGCCATCCCAAACCATCTGGAACTGTGCTTTACAGTTCCAGAGATGACCCAGCCCATCACGTAGGGAAGGTATAGATAGCATCAGGAGCATGAGACTGACCTAGCAGTCAGGAATCAGAGTGAGAACAAGAAGTAGGTCCATGTTATAAAACTTCAGGGCTTGATCCCGAGTGAAGTACTTCTTCCAGCAAAGCTTTACCTTGTAGAGTTTCCATAACCTTCCTGTACAGCGTCATTAACTGAGGAACAAGTGTTCATACTCGTGAGTCTATGGCAGTTGAGTCTATGGTATTTTCCATAACACTCTGCTGAATGCCTCCCCAGAGCATGCTGCCCCCATGTATCACTTGCTCTCTGGGCTGGGAGATTCAACATGGGGGAGTGCAGAGTTCAGCATTCTAAGGATTGTTTCAGCTTAGCCATGGCCCTGTTCCCAGTACTTACTGTTATGCCTGGCTGGTGAGAGGGTATAATGGCACTTAGAGCATAAGTGTTTGTATATGTCTGACTCCCCTATATTAGCCATTCTTAGGATGTCTTTGGGGCAATGGACAGTCCACTATTCTGCTTGAAGACAAAGGGGATTATGTGATGAGTACATATCCATGACTGAGCTAGTGCATGGATCCTAAGTGTAGGACACTTTGAAAGCATTTGGCTGTTCATTCCTTGGAACGGAGTTTATATCAGAATTCAATTTCAAATTCATTAAATTCACCAAGAAGTCTTTCTTCCTCAAGGGTATGCTAGAATACACACTGCTTCTCTTCTCCTGCCTTGTTCCTACCATGTCCCGTGTCCCCAAAGAATAGCATTTGTTTCATTTTTTAGTCTCTGTATAGATTCCTTGCTCAAGATGTAGACTGTGGATAATCAGAGACTGCTTGAAGATTTACCTCTCAAAGCTTGATGAATAATTTTAGTACTCATAATGCTGGAGCAGGAGGATTGCTGCAAGTTTAAGGCCATCCTGAACAATATAGTGAGTTCTAGGTCAGCATGATGGGATCCATGGTGGGACCTTGTCTCAGAACACAGCGGACAGACGGACAAAGAAAATACATATAGAACATGCCTCGCCTTTCTCTTTTTCTTCTTTTTTCTTCTCTACTTAAGGTA
Source organism: Grammomys surdaster (assembly GCF_004785775.1). Taxonomy (NCBI): domain Eukaryota; kingdom Metazoa; phylum Chordata; class Mammalia; order Rodentia; family Muridae; genus Grammomys; species Grammomys surdaster. The sequence continues at coordinate 4,535,692 of NW_021604732.1, forward strand.
AGCAGAAGGCATATCCATCATTTGTGCTCAAGATGCCAGAAGAAACATTCTAGACTTAGCAGACTAGTGGCTGCTGGTCATCCATGGTGTGACTGAAGTGTAGAGTGTCTGCAGCTGTAGGGCTTGGGTTGAACTCTAGCCTAGTTGTATGAGCTTAGACAAGGTAATCTCTCAACCTCAGTTTTCTGATCTTTAAAATGGAAATATTGGATGGAATCAAGTAACATAAATAATTTCAAAGCATCCCTGATCCATGGTGAGCATTCATCAAGCAACATAAGATCTCATGAATACAAGCAAGATGAGTAGAAAAAAAAAACCGAGAGAATTATACTCCATTAAAGAAAGGAGAAAGAAATCAGAAAGCATGGATGCCCTGGGCTGAGTTCTGTGGCTTCTCAGGATTGTCTGTGTCTGACAACCCATGCTAGATGGTCCAGGGATGGAGAGAACAACTTTGGAGCTGCGTATAAAGGGGCACTTAGAAAGAGCCCCTGCATTTTCATTTTTCAAGAAAGCATAGAAGCCAGTGAATGAGTCTGGTTTTCTTTTCGTTTTGTTTTGTTTTCTTTTAAAGTTTCTGGGAAAGATCATGAGTTCTTTGGCCCCAAATAAGCTTAGTTCTCTGCAGCTTCCCACAAGGAAATTAAAATTTCAAGTCCTGCACAGAAGTTTAGTTATCACTGATGGAATCGTTGTGGCCATCATTGTCCATCAGTAGGAGCCAGGAGGAATAATGGGATTGCACAGCAAAGAAGAAATACTCCTCCTCTGCCCTCCCTTAGATACTTTCATACCCACGAATGCAAGCTAACCAACACTTTCAAGCATGCATTTGCACAACTGCACACACAAATATGCAAACAAATGGCGGACCCAGGGATCTATTTCTTTATCATTGTGCTTCCAGTATATGTGTGTGCCCATTTTGTGCCTGTATGTGCACTTACATGTGAGAGCCAGAGGTTAATATCCAAGTGTCTTCCTTGATTGCACTCTGCCTTGCTTTTTTGCTCCCTGTCACCTTTACATTTCTCTTCCTGATTGGCTAGACTTTTTGGCCAGCGAGCTCCAGGGACTATGCTTTTTCTCTGTCAAATTATCACCTGCCACCACACCCAGCTTTTACATGGGTGCTGGTGGATAGAAAATCAGGTCCTTATGCATGTGCAGCAGGTACATCATTGACTTAGCCATCTTCCCAACCTTTCTTGGGGATCATTTTTACTTGAGTTTTTTTTTTTTAAATTACAACTCACCCATTATAGGTGTCCAATCATGAAACTGAGAAAAGAGAGGAAGAGGGGGATGTAATCATCATGGTTGTGTTCTGTTTATGCCTTCTAGAATATTCTGAAGAAATAAATTGGTCAAAAAGCTACCAAGAGCTCATTAAAATAATAGGCTTCAAAAAGGATTCTGTCAAGAAACTGTTAGAGTTTGCATTCTTTAATGTTTCAATGGGATTTTTTTGGATGTTTCATAGGTAATCAATCTAGTTTAGGAGTCAACCAACCTTGCCCTGAGCCACTGTATGATTTGATTATTGGGTTTTCTCTTTATGAGTAGTGACTTTTTGTGCCTTTGTTTTCTGTCTTCAGAGACCTATATGCATTGAGACTGCATTCAGCTGAGTATAATGGAGATCAGACAACAGAATTAATGAAACAGAAGCTGATTTTTTTCCCATGTAATTCAATGCTCAGGGTGACAGCCTATGGTTGACCGAGCCAAAGGATTCTTCTGCCTTACTGTTTTACCAGTTACTTTTCCATGGCTGACAAAAGCTCCTTAAGGCAGGAATGGTGTGCTGTGGCTCAGTTTGAGGTGAAGTAGGGAAGTAGTAGAGAAGGAATGGCAACAGGAGCTTGAGGCAGCTGGGGAGTGATGAATGCCCATTCTCAGCTTGCTTTTATTTCTTATCTGTTTTTAGAATTCACTTTACATCTGGATCACAGCTCCCCTCCCTCTTCTTTTCCCAGTCTGACCCTTACAAATCATTACCCGCATTGCCTCCTCTACTCAGAGAAAGGGAATTCCCTTTGGGTATCATCCACCATGGGACATCTAGTCCCAGCAGGACTAGGTACATCCTCTCCTACCGAGGCCCAGTCAGGCAGTACAGATAGAAGGAAGGAGATCCAATGGCAGGGAACAGAGATGGAGACAGATCCTACTCGACTTGTTAGGGGACCCACATGAAGACTAAACTGTACATTTTTTTACAAATGTGGAAGGGATTCAGGTCCAACTCCTGCGTGCTCTCTGGTTGGTGGCCCAGGCTCCCATGGTCCCAGGTTAGTTGACTCTGTGGGTCTTCTGGCAGTGTCCTTGAGCCCTCTGACTTTCTCACCCTACCTCTACTCTTCTACAAGACTCCCACAAGCCTGATGTTTGGCTGTGGGCCTCTGCATCTGCCTCCATCTGCTGCTGGATGAAGCCTCTCAGGAGACAGTTATGCTAAGTTTCTGTCTGCAATCATAATAGAGTATCATTAATGGTGTCAGGGGTTGGCTGTCTCACATGGGATGAGTCTGAACTTGGAGCACTCATTGGTTGGCTGTTCCCTCTGTCTCTGCTCCATCTTTATCCCTGCACATTTTGTAGGCTTTTATCATTTTATTCAATCTGAAACCCCAGCCCTTGATGGTTTCCATCTAGCTGCTCACAGTTAGAATATGTTTTCTTACCAGTTGGTTTAAGCAACTTGAGGGAGGGAAAGTTTTATTTTAGCTCACAGTTCCAGATCATAGCCCATCACTGAGGGAAGTTGGGGTAGGAATTTAAGCAGGAAGCATGGAGGCGTGCTGGTTACGACCATGCTCACAGGTTCATGTCAGCTAGTTTTCTTATGCTGTGCAGGCCCAATTGCCTAGGAATGATGCTGCCCACAGTGGGATGGGCCTTCCTATAATCTTTTATAGACATGGCCATAGGCCAATGTGATACAAGCAATTCTTCAACTGAAGTTTCCTCTTCCTAGGTGACTTGAGGTTGTGTTAAGTTGGTAATAAAAACTAACCAGGATATCACCTCAGTAATTTTGTCTAGAAAGTCCCTCACAAACATATCCAGAGGCTTGTTTCTTCAACTATCCCAGATTCTTTCTAATTGACCATCAACATTAACTATCACACTGCACAAGCTTTCTGGACCACAAATGGCTGCTTAAGTTGGAAGAAATACAGGTGAAAGGTCAAAAATGAAGGGAAACTGAAAAAATGACCCAATGCATTTGTCTGTGTTGAAGAGCTTTCTGGAAAGCTACTACATTTGACTCCTCATTGGTCACAAACATGTGCAACTGACCAGCTCTAATGGAGTTTGGATGTCAGGTAGTTTACATCAACACATCTTTGCTTAACAGCCTTGAGCTCTTGTAAGGAAGAAGGCAGGGGACACCATCAGTATTTGTCACACTATCCTGGCAAAGTGTGCAAAGGATTTGCAGAGATAATTCATGTTAAACAACTGGTTGAATGCCCGACATATAGTAAGTATTATTATTATTTGGTGGTGTTACCAACATCTGAGAGGATCTCCCTGTGAGGAAGCAAAGGGAGATACTCTTCTTGGTGTTCTGGGTTTGCTCCTGCCTCTGTCACCTCCTGACTGGACTTGACTCATGATTCTGACTCATGTAATCCTATCTTTCCGCATCGTCTCTCATGGCTGTGCTTCTCAGAGGCACCACCTGCTATTTTGGAAACCTGTAGCAGGAAATAACTCGATCGTATATATATATATGTATATGTATATGTATATGTATATGCATATGCATATGCATATGCATATGCATATGTATACGTACATGTACATAGATAAATACATATACATATACTACATTTCCTTCATGAATAAGTCTGTAAGTCTATATCTCTGTGTTTATTTTTTCCCCTAACCAGGTTACACATTACTACAGGGGAGGAATCATATTTTATTTCCACATCTGTGCCTCAAACTTCTGGTTCTTGGTTCTTCTATACAAATAAATGCCCACAGTAGGCAGAGTATGGGGCTTTCTACAGTTGCCAGTATTTGTCTAAGTTGGTGGAAGAACTGAGGTTGTAGAATCCAGGAGTTTGTTCACATACGTAGGATATTGCCTCATTCTCTTTCAGACATTTGTTATATTTGCTTTTCAAAACCTGCTCAGTTTGTATGTTTCTTGTGTGTATGTATCTGGGGCTGATCATTTGATATTGGAGAACCAATTTGTATGCTCTTCCCCAAGGAAGACTATTTCTTCCACTCAGCATTCTTTGGTTGCCTGGAGTTCTTTGTGTAGCACTGGGGCCTCCTGGGCTTTCCCTCATTCCCTTCAGCCTGTCTATTGTTGTCTGTGTTTAGATCATGTTTAGTCATGCGTGTTAGCAATACTTTATGGATGTAACATCTGACATTACGGAGAGACACAGTCTCACAACAAATTCCCTGATCCTCCGCCTCCCGTTTGCAATATTCCCTGAGCTGTAGGTTGTAGATTTCTGTAATGGTTTCCATCTGTTCCAAAGGTAAATTCCTTGAGGATGGCGTGAGGACTTTCCTTATCTTTGTCTATAAAGACAAATGTTTAGAATTTAGTTACAGATTATGCTGATTTAGTAAAGTAATGGTAGTATGTTCTTCTCCAGGATCCATGACTTCACTAGCTCATTAGTTAGCTACTTTTCTAGTACCAAGCATAGTTTCTTTCTTGTTCAGCAGATCTTAATTGGAGTGCCATTAGTATGGTAAGGGATGTGTGCCATTACCATACCCCGACAGTTACTGGGCCAGATTGGCCATTGCTGTGGTTCATTAACATTATAGCTGGATAACTGTTGGTTGCTTCCCTCCTTTGGAAGCTTATATGGCACGTTCTGGCACCACAAAAGATAGTCCTCATGGAGGAGCATTTATGTTTCTTTGAATTCTCACCCATGGACTTTTGGGCCCATTCACATCAAAACCATCCCCCTAAAGTTGACTTGGCCATGTACATTCTTAGGGATTCCTGTAAAGCAGTAAGAAAGCACAAACATGAATCATGACAATTATTGGTTGGAAAGCCCTACATTTTACTTCACTATTTCTATTCAAGACATTTTCTGGTCCCTTGGTGGGGAGAAGGGTCAAAAAATAAGTCTCTAGCATCTGGTTATGCTTCCAGTTCAGTGGGAAGAAAACACTTTGTCTTCAAAGAAAAGTGGATCTTATCCCTCTAAATGAATCAACTCAGAGAACAACAATTGAGCCCCTCCTATGCTGGTGTAGTAACAATACCTGACCACCTGATAGGCAGTATTAGCCTTTGGTTTTCATCACTGAACTCAGGACCCTGTGCATGTTAGGCAACTGTTTGATTACTGAGACACACTCCCAGACTGAACACAGCCATATGAACAGATCAATTGAGTAACCAAGCAAATATTTTACTGGATCAATTAATAAGGTTAGATCAATTTTTGTAGACTGATAGAACACTTGCTATGTTCCAGGTCCTGTGTGTAATTGCTTAAGTACTCATTCCCTCTAGAGACACATCTGTACCCTGAGAAGGATAAGGATAGAATAGTTATTCTGTGCCTTCTGCTTGGGTTGAACCTATGAAAAGATCAGGGATAACTGGAAACATAAAGTAAGATCTAAAATTCTGGAAGATACCTCCTATTTTTGAGGAAACCTTATACCATTTGAGATCAAGTCAAAGATCAGTATGATGGTATTTTTAGGTGGAGAGGACCAGATATATCTCCTTTGCATCTGAGTCCCCCTCAGGTCCACAGCATGGATGGGATATGGAAATATCCCCATGCTCCTTGGTAGAGGAGAGAAAAGAAGTTAGGAAATCAGAGCCAGATACTTGCCGTGGGACCCCTGTTATATGGTTTGAGATTATTACCTAGCTAGATATCACTAGCATTGGGCCACTCCCTAACAGTTGACTTTGAACTCTACCATTCATTTCCCTTGAAGGACTAGAAACACCCCAACTGCCCCTCCTTAGGATTTAAAATACTATGTGAAGAGGTGGAAGTATCAGGACTTTGTTGTGATCCATCAAGGGAAATTAGAATAGGATAGGATAGGATAGGATAGGATAGGATAGGATAGGATAGGATAGGATAGGATAGGATAGAATCAAATCTACTCCTGGCCCTTTGTAGAAACACTAAGGTCTGATCTGCTCCAAAGGTTAGTACATTACTTACTATTGTTTAGTGTCTTTAGAATTAATGGAGCTGAACATGCTTATCACCTGGACAGGAGACCACTCCTCAGTAAAGCTGGTTTACCTAAAGGTACACTCAGGATGTGGGAGGAATAATTATTCCCATAGTGAGATAATGACCTTGTATATCCTAAAATTCCCTCCTCCAAGGCAATTGCTTATAACTTTTTCTTGGTGAGCATGTCTGCTTCTCTGAACTCTACTTAAGATGCTTAACTTGTTCTTTTTCCTTTTCTGTTTATTTTTAGGATACATTCCCAAATGTTCCAAAAGCATGTTCAATCTAACCCTCTGGCTTTCTTAGTATTTCTTTGAAGCTCTCTTTCTCTTCTATCATGAAGCTACTTGCCAGCCTCCACTGATGAACCTGCTGATCTTTTGGACCCTAATTAAGAAAGGCTATCTCTCTTCCTCCTCTCCATCTTCCTCCTCTCAGTAGCTTTCAGGATTTATAACTAACTCTCTCTGATATCTTTCTCCAAAACCCTAATTAAATGATCCTCAACCTTCAAGGTCCATTCTTAAATTCTGCTATTCACAAGAACAAGATCCTACCATAGGGAACGCTGATTTCCTTAGTAACAGGAAGAGTTCACAGTAGTTTTTTATATGGAAGACTCAAGGCTGAAGCTTCAGAGGGAGGATGCTATACATCTCAGAATCAACAGAAATAAGCAGAGGTTGTACATAGAGGAGATAGCCTGTATACATGGTGCTGCAGCTACATCAGCTATGAATACTTTAGAAATGGGCATAACCAGAGGAAACAGCCTGAAGAAAACAGTTTCAGAGGAAGCTGTGCATGACTTTGGCCTGGATCAGCTATCATAACAGGTGTTAGGTGGGGATGGATACCCTTGCCAAGAGGGACAGATAACCTTGCCAAGAGGCCGGACAGGTATGAAAAGCTTTCTGGGAAATAAGCTTCTGTCCAGGTCCAGGGAAGAAAAGAAAGAGAAGCTGGAGGGAGAGATCCTTCCATTAACTTGAAGAAATAACACAGAATAAAGGGGCTTTAATCAGAGGGGGGGGGAGAGAGAGAGAGAGAGAGAGAGAGAGAGAGAGAGAGAGAGAGAGAGCAGTACTACATAGACTTGGAGAGGGAGGAGGGTTAGGAGACCTTGCTCCCTTTGCATTGACAGTGGTTCCGGAATTGTAAGTGTGAATTTTACATCAGCAACAGGAACTCAAGTTTAACACAGCCTCAAATATTTCCTTTTCTACTCTTCTTATTATTCTTGGCTTCCTCAAAGGACCTCATAATCTGAAGTGGCTGCCAGGACGAAGGTGGATATTAAACCTATGAATAATGGCTGAGGTTCTGTCTGTCTATAGACTCCATATATCCCCCAAGGGAGCATATATTCATATTCATCTTTTAATCAGTGAAGAGACTAGAGGATGACTCATCTGCCCCAGCTCAGAAGGAGCTCGTGGTGCCCCTGACGAGCGTGCTAATAGGTTTCATTTGCTCCTAGATGTGGCCCAGGAAGCCAGGGGGTGGGACTAGAAGAGAGAGGGGCATCTTCATCCTCACCCAGACTCAGGCTCCAGTTCAGAAGTTCAACTTCTTTCTCAGACACCCACTCCTAGATTCTCAGGCTCACATACAAAGCCAGTCCTCAGCACAAGCCTGGGAGGTGACCTTGCTGGAAGCTCTTTCCACTTCCTACTGTAGGAAGAGGAAAGAGCTTATGGGGAAAAATACAAACAGAAGACCCTCACTCTGATAAAACTCTGGAGATAAGAAAATACTCTAATGGCTGCCTGGAGTTAGCAGAGAGGAGATAGGTTAGCTGGAGCATGGAGAATTTTTAGAAACAGAAAAACTACTTTGTATGACGTCACAACTATGAGCGTACATCATCATACATTTGTTAACTCATAGAGAATGTATGACACCAAGGATGAGCCTAAATATAACTCTAGACTTAGGGTGGAGATGATACGTCTAAGTGTATTCAACTGTGGGGGCTGCTGACAAAGGAAAAGGTTCTGCATATGTGAGAACAGAAGCAATAGGGATTAACTTTGCATCTTTCATCAATTTGCGGTGGCTCTAAAGCTGCTCCGAAGAATAGTAGGCTTCTAAACAACATCAGCAACAAAATCCCCTACTCTGCCAAGAGCAGTAGCTGAGAGTGTCACCATTTTATTTATTTATTTATTTATTTATTTATTTATTTATTTATTTTTACAGTAGAAGGCATTCAATGCAATTTCTTCCTTATTCTTTTGTTAAATATCTCCTGTGGCACCCTCCCTCCCTGTGCATGTGTGCATGTATACATGTGTACATGTGTGTCTCTCTGTGTGTGTTTAAGAGTGTGGGCACAGGGATGCTGTGGTTCACATGTAAGAATCAGAGGATAACTCCAGACATTGGTCCTTAGGTTACACTTTATTTGAGGCAGGGTCTCTTGTTCACTTCTGCACATGCCAGGCATGGGGGCCTGGTAGCCTCTAGGCATATACTGTCTCCATCTTTCATCTCATACTCCACTATGCTTCTGACTTTATGTGAGTTCTGGGGATCTGCAATCAGGCCTTTGTGCTTGGACTTTAACCACTGAGCCATCTCCCCCAGTCCTTTCCTGGTTTCATTCACAGCAAATGAGGCTGCTGGGAAATTGAAGTAGAGAGTTCCCTGGTGGGTCGGCTCAGTTTATGGAAACTCAATATACCGACTTCGAAATCCCATCACTTAAGAGGCGATTATTCATTGCAGACACAATGTATTGCTTCTACTCTGTTCCCCCAGGTACCTAAGAATCCCCTCATAGATCAGGAGCTTCTGATGGAATTCAGAGGGAAGCAGCAAACTTCAGCTCAGACAATAGATCTGGATAAAGTCAAGAATAAAGATGGAATACCCTGGAAATCATGTAAATCAATGGAAAATGGGAAGAGTTTGCCAAGTTCGATTTATATACAGATTTGCATAGCATTACAGAGCACCAGCCTTTACAAAGGCTCAATGATTACTTCTATATGCTGAACTTCAGGACTTATTTCCATAGATCTTTACAGTAAGACTGAGAAGCAGCCATTCTCCTCATTTAGCAGACAAGTTAACTCAGGCCCAGGGTAGAAGAAAAGTTGTCAAAAGTTACAGATATAAGCCAGGTGTGGTGGGGCATGTCTGTAATTCTGGCACTTGAGAAGAGACAGGTGAGTCAGGACTTCAAGGTCATCCTTGGCTATGCAGCGAGTTCAGGGCTGGGCTGGACTGTCTGTAATGAGACCCTTCTGTAAAGAAGCACAGTTTCGGATACTTCAAGTTCTCATTACTTTAGAAGTCAACAGTACTTAAGCGCTCTCTCTCTCTCTCTCTCTCTCTCTCTCTCTCTCTCTCTCTCTCTCTCAACTCTTAGACCTAAAGAGTTAATCACCACTTGCTGCTTTATTTAAAAAAGATCTTTTTAAAAAAAGGAAAGTATGTTTAGAGAGAGTGAGTTTAAGAGTAATCCCAAGACTTGCTGTTTATTTTCTCTGGGTGCACATACTCCCCCATGGATAATTCATCCGGGATGTGAGCTGGAGCTCATTAGAAGTCACTGGGCCTGGGGGGAGAAGATAAAACCATGATTAAAGACATCTGAGCGCTTTAGGACAATTTATTATCTTGGATTTTATGTTTAGTAGAAGATGCTAATTCATATAAGAAGTCTCTGGGAGCATGCGGGTACTCTAATTGTGGATCTCTGGAATCTCAGGGCATGCCCTTGCTCATGCACTGGGCTAGATTCCAGGTCTGGACAGAGGTGCCATGCCCAGGAACACCTTGCAACTACAATCAGCTTGGCCTTCGGGAAGGACAATCCTTTGCCATAAACCAGAACATGGCTCCAGGTTATCCCTAAGGAGTCAGCTAATTTGTTTTTTCCTCAAAGTTCTGTCCAATCACACCAATGAAAAGATGGAGACTTGGCCTCTGAAAGAAGATGAGTTTCAAAGCAACCAGCTGAGTGGCAGAGAAGAAAGAGCAGTGAGTGATTCTGAGGGCCAAATTCCTCGCAGGGGCAGAGTGTGCAAAAGATAATCTGCAGTGGCCTCAGGTTTGCACAATGAGGAAGCTGGAAGACAGTTTTTAAGATCTGTACATTCTGCCAAGATTGGAAGACAGAGTAGTAAAAGCCATCCCAGAGATCAAGACCCTGCCTGCATAGAGATTGTTGGAATTGTGACAGTCACGCTAGCAAAGAGGGCTGATCACTTTCCAAATGATGACTTTTGTGATGAATGTCTCAGATACCGGGGCAGCTTTATGGAGTGTGGATTGTCAAGCTCACCATTCCTCACTAGGCTAGCAGAACAGAAACAGACAAAGGAACTTGCCCATGGTCACATAGGGCTGAGTTTTGGATCCAGGTAGTTTAATTTTAGTTCTTCTTCCCTTCTATGATGTGGACTTGTTTGAGTGTCAAAGCTTGAGTGCTGGAAGCTTTGTCCATAACATGGTGCTGATGAGGCACTGGGTCCTTTAAGAGGTGGAGTGTAAGGGTCGGGGCATCATCTTTGAAAGGGATTAGTGTAGTTCTTCTACAATCCCAGCTAGTCACCATGAGACTGGTTTGTTATACAAGACACAAACCTGAATCTCTCTTACTTCCAGAATTACAGTGTGACCTTTTTTCTCTCTCTCAAGGTCATTTCATCATGGTGCTGTCTGAGATATATAGCCAGAAGGCTCTCACCAAAGGCTTAACAGAGAGGGTTGCCCAATCTTGAACTTTCAGCCCTCAAAAAGATGAGCTACATGAGTCTTTTTTAAATGTCATGTGTTCTTGGTGGTGGTGTGTGTGCATGCATGGGCATATGTAAGAGCACTTAGGCGGGCCTTCAGAGGACAACTCCTTGGAGTTGGAGTTACAGGCATCAGTGAGCTTTCCAACATGGGTGGGGGAACTGAACTCAGGTCTTCTGGAAGAGCAATACTTTCTCTTAACTGCTGAGCCATCTTTTCAGCCCCAAAACTTTGCTCTTTATGCATTACCTGGGGCAGGCTTACGCTAGGAATTTTGTAACAGCAATAGGAAACAGACTGAGATATAATCCTAATATAATCTTCATCCGTGCGATGGGAATATTCATATCTCTGTTTCATAGGATTACACTCAGGATAAAATGATATCACAAATCAAAATTCTTAACACAGATAGTTGTTGGCTTATGGTAATAGTTTGTTAAGGGAAATGAATTTGTTTATTTTAGAGAAGCTGCCAGAATAGAGGCTTAATTGTTGCCTACAAATACATTTAAAAAAAAAAAACCCTTAATGGTTCACTTACATTTGATGAATATTGACCCTCTACGCAGACAAACAAAAGGCTTTGCATTATTCTTAAGTCTGTGCCATCCCAGAAGAGAATTTAATTGAAACAGGAGAAACCTAATTAGATGTAAAAATAATTTTTCTTTCATGCTGGGTATAACATTTCAGAAAAAATTATTACAGTTAGTTGTGAAAGTGGAATTCATGATGTTTAAATAAAGAATTACTATTTGAAGTTGTCCCATGTACAAATGTGCAGGTTGTGCAGGGTGCAAAATTTAAACTGTAGTCTGTGCATGGCACTCCTTGGCACTGTCTAAATGCAGCCTTTTGTGGAAGTCTTGCTTTATACCTGGCTCAACCTGGTACAATGTTCAGTTTTATGTGGAAGAACTTGAGCAGGTTGCTTCTAAGTGGACAAGTGATGTAGGGGCTAGACTCTATTAAATAAGATTTATCAGTACCTGAACTAAATGTCTTTTCACATGTATTTATTATGAATATGACCATTTCTTAAAATACATATCTATTTATGAATGTACCCAGAGTGATACGTTTATGAAGAAGAGAACCTAAGTACAATCAACTCTACATTCACTGATCTTAATATAAAATAAAAATTCTAAGTGATAAGGCAGTAGAGTGTCCTGTTGACTTAGTGTGATAGGTGGTAGCTTGACACAGACTTAGATATATATCTTGAAGAAGAAATCCCAACTGAGAAATTGCCTCTATTAGATTGGCCTTTGGGCCTGTGTGGGAGGGCGTTTTCTCTATTGTTGACTGATGTCAGAGGGCCCATCCCAGCATGGGTGGTATCATCCCTGGGCAGGAGATCCCAAGAAGCATAAGGGGAGAAGCTGAACGTGAGTCTGGGAGCAACAGCAAGAAGCTTTCCTCCATGGATTCCCTGTGTTCCCGCCCTGACTGCCCTCAATGTCGGCATGGAAGCCAGGCAAACCCTTTCCTCTCCAAGTTGCTTCTGGTCATGGTATTTACCACAGCAATAGAAAGCAAGCAAGGGTACTTGGATTTTTTTTTCTTTCTTGGAGAAAGGGTAATGGGGCATCTTCTAACTCCTGGCATCTTAGACAAGAAAGAAATACATAAAGAACTCAAAGAAAACATGCAAAATCTTCATAGGAGCTCCCTCTTAATTTTGTTCTTCCTTTTCCTCTATGGCCTCTTCCTGTCTATAACCATGACCTTGACCTCTTAGCCTCCAGTAAGATTCTAAGTCAAAGCCACAGGGTGTTCAGCTTGCGTAACAGCCAACGAAGGCTCCAGGAAGCCTCAGGGGCAATTGGAGGAGAAAAAAAAAAGACTTCAGTGCTTTTCAAACAGCCTATGTTGCTGAGCACTAGGCAAGACCTTACAAAACAGGGCTCCTTGTCCTGGTCTTTAACCATCTGAGATGGAATATAGAGAAAAGCTGCACTTCACAGGGACTTGAAATCCCTGTAGCTCTCTCCTGCAGAGGGACCAATTTGCTAAATGAATCATCCTGATCCTGGAGGTTGGGTCTTGGGAAGAACAACATGTAATTTGGGTATTTCAGTTTATGAGTCAATAACTCACCCTTTGGCTTCTTCCTCCAGTTCAGAATCAAGGACCAGGAACACAAGCTTTTATGCACACGGTTATCACGTTGCATTTTTATGCTGCTCGAGTGGCTAACACACCTTGGAGGGTAAAAGGATTAGGTAGTAAACACTGTCCGATAAATATTAATAGAGAATTCTCTTGTGCGTGATACCATGTGTTCCAGGAGGCCCAGAGCTGGGGGAGATGCGGGACCTTGTCAGAAGTTTCAAACACCGTCTATTTGCCTTTTCAAAGGACGGCCAAATGAATACCAGTCACTGGATTTAGACCTAGCTTCTGCCTAAGCACACGAAAGCAGGGGACCAAAGCAGAAAGAAGCAGGAAGAAGTTTTCACAGCCAAGAATAATAGAGACTGGAAGAGGAAAGAACCCAAGACAGAAAATGAAATTTCCTCTGAGAAACAGAGAGGGGAAAGGAAGGGAGCCAATCAAAGTCACCCTGGCTCTACGTGTCTCACCCCTCCCAGGGCCCACAGTGGGTGTCACCAAGGTCACAGTCCAGTTCAGCAGATTTCAGAGACTTCCAGAAATCTCAAGTTCTTTGGTGATACCACTGTATTCATTTCATGTGGGTTTTGCATTGCTGAGTTTATGTACTTTATTTGGGGGTGGGGGAGCTATTACGCTCGGGTGACGTTTCTTCTAATGGACAAGGCCTAGCATAGGGAGGATTGTGCAAGCAGTGCAATTTGTTATGGAGACCTTTCCCCACCCTGAGTCCCCTCCTAGGTCTTCTTCACCTTGGTTTTGCTCAGCTACTTCTCAGGTTGCTATTCTTCCTCTCTTTTTGTTTATGAGGTAGCCTTACACATTGGGAGGAATGCCAGCGTTTGCTAGGGTCTATATGACATTTACTAGCCAAAAGAGGCCCCAAAGTGATCATAGAGAGAGATGGTACTTCTCACACTGGCTGACTTTTGTTTTATTTTTCCTTTTGAGAAAAATTAATGACCAAAGCTGTTAACATTTCCGAAAAGATCTTATATGTGCTCATTTTCCTAATTCTACTAGGAAATAAAAGTCTATTTATCTGTTTTATATTTATCTTAACATAAGTAAATAATATAAAAGTAAATGTGCTCTAACGTAAAAGACAAAGGCTTCCCCTGAAGGCTTCCATATGAATGTGGCTGAGTGAATAGATCTATTAATCTTGGTGTCAACCCTAAACTCTGTTGAAACGATATTAATTAAATAACATACAAATAAAGAAAAAGAGATTAGGAAAAGAAAGGCCTGGAGATCCAGCTCAGTTTATAGAATGTGCCCAGAATGCTTGAGACTCTGGGATCCATACTGGGCACTACATGAAGCCAGGCATGGTAGTTCACATGTCTGTCATCACAGTGCTTGGGAGATGGAGCCATGAGGATCAGATATCCTCTGTTACTCTCAGCTACCTAGCAAGCCTGAGCCTACTCTGAGCTTCATGAGATTTTAATTAAATTAAAGAAACAAAACCAAGCAAAGTGAGGAAATGGAAGATGTCAACAAGACAGAAATGAGATGTAGGTGTGATTAGGGTCTCCTGACAGAGCAAGGGAAAGGAAAAGCATGGACCCCTAAGGCTGCAACTCTTAACCCCTTTGAGTCTGTATATCAGATATCCTGTATATCAAATGTTTACATTATGATTCATAACAGTAGCAAAATCACAGTTGTAAAGTAGTAAAAACAAAATAATCTTATGGTTGGTAGTCAACACAACATGAGGAAGTGTATTAAAGGGTTATAGCTTTAGGAGAGTTAAGACCCACTTCTGTAAGGGAGAGCACACAGGGGGAGCTCACTCACCCCACAGAAGCTCAGGATTTGTAGGAGCTGGAAGCATAAGGTTCCTCTACAAACCAGGGTGTGGGTGGGCTTGAGTCTAGGAGGATGGGTTAAAATTCTGATTTAGGAGAAAGATTTTGTGTTACTCAGTATGCTAGTCCTATAACAACATACCAAAGAGAATTACAAAGAGAAAAGGTGAAATTTTTTTAAAGTTAAAAAAATTATTTTGGCTCACAGTTTGGAAGTCCCTATACATGCACAATTGTCTCCTTTGTTTTATGGCCTATGGAAAACAAGCACAGAAGGCAGAAATGTGTGACAGAGAAAATCCAATTATAGCACAAACCAGGGAGCAATAAGAGGGAGAGGAAGGGGTTATAATCCACTAACTTCTTGGAAAGGACACCGTCAGTTACTCAAGGACCTCTTACAGAGAATCATCCTTTAAAGATTCCAGAACTTTCCAATAGCAATAGCTTAGGGACCAAGACTTTAATACTCAAGCCTTTGGAGAACACTTACTCATCTAAACCATACCAGATTCTCAGTACTCAGCTTTTAGCTGAGCATCCAGGCAACTCACCCTTATTCTAGCAGAAGACAAAATGCTCCCAGGAAAGGCTATAATGGACAGGTCCGGGATTCAGCCAGAGTTGAGTTAAGGCAGAGGGACTTTATGGCAAGAGTCTCCATCGAATAGGGAGGGCTCAGTTCTGTCTCAACACTCAGACTCCAGAATTTGTCTATCAGGGGCACACTACTATGTAGGGAACATTGATGCTTGATCTAAAGGAAACAGAAAAACATCTTGTAGCCACAGCACTTTGGGTATCCCAGTTAGGTGGCTGTATCTTTCCTGCGCTGTATTTTCCTTGTAAGTGGATGAATAACTAAGGGCATCTCTCAGCATTATCATTTTTTGTTTTATTTTTATTTACATGTATATGAGTGTATGCTCAAGAGTGCGTGCACATGTGCCCATGTGTAGGGAGTCTGTACATGTACACTGCACAGACCAGAAGAAGACATCAAATCTCCCTAGTGCTAGAGTTACTTACATATCCAAACATGTATATGCCATTTTCCCCCATTCACCTGTTGCTAAGGGGCATAGAGCTTCCATATTTGGCTGCAGTAGATGCTGCTGCAAATGCTGGTATTTTTGCAAGACAGTGACCCTACTTCTCTTAGAGACACTTAAGTGGGACTGTTGGATCCTATGACCATTCTTCTCTTTTGATTTTGAAGAGTCTTCATATAGTTTTCCTCAGTACCTCCCCTGTATCCATTCCTACTAGAGCTATACAGTGCTTTCCTTGAGTACACACCATCAGTGAGACTGGGACGTCTTTTTGGTAGTAGCCATTCTGACGGGTGTGAAGTGGTATTAAATTGGGCCTTTGATGTGCGTTTTCCTGATAATTAGCTAGGACACACATCTTTTCTTTATTTTCTGTCCTTTTGCAGGCTTTCTTCGGGAAATGTCTGTTTGAGTCTTTGGCCTTTTTTTTTTGTATATTGAGTTGTTTACTTTTTGATACTGGGTTGATGAGTTTCTTATGTCTTAAATATCGGATCTCTCTCATCTTCCTTTGTGTTTTGACTTTCTGCCGTGCTTTGGTTTGGTTCCTTCATCTTCTGTGCATACATCCTAAGCTTCCCCTTTGTCTTGTAATGGGGCTCACATACAGCACCTCACAGTCATGACAGTTTTCTTTCAAGCTGTTGGCAGCTCAAGTTGGAGTGCACACAAAAATCCTCCTCCTTTTGCCCTTGTTTGTGTTTTTAATGTTACACTTTATATCCTTTTACATTATCACAGTCTTTCAGCCTCATACTTTAAAGGCTTTTGTCTTTTAGCCTTCATAGAGCAGGTGAAAATTATATAGATATCACTATTGCAGCATTAGAATATCTGAATTTGGCTATGTATGTGTCCTGAAAGTTGACAAGGGAATCTCAACTTAAGAATTGCCCAGATCAGCATGGCCTGTGGACATGTATGTATGGGATTGTCTTGATTGTTAACTGATGTGGGATAGCCCATCCCACTATAGGCAGCAACGTTCTCTGGGCAAATGGTCCTGGGCTGGATAAGAAAGCTAGGTAAACATAAGAAACCTGCATATGAGCCAGAAAGCAAAGTTCCTCTATGGTTTCTGCTTCAAGTTCTTGCCCTGACTTACCTCAGTGGTGAACCTGGAAATATAAGTTAAAGAAAAAAACACCCTTGAGTTGCTTTTGGTCAGAGTATTTTATCACAGCAACAAAAAGAAAAATGGAAGAAGATACTTTCCTGTACCAGCATATACCATCTTTCTTCATGTTTTCATTTTCATTTATATCTTGGATTTTTCCTTGTATCAGAGAGGGTAACAGTGATGATTAGAAATAAATTTATGTTTTATTATTCATTACTTGATTTCATTGAGGAAATAACACTCCCTACATGTACAAGAATAAACAGAGATTCTGTTTGCTTGCAGCCTTCCCTTCAGCTGTCTTACCACTGGGTGTCATTAATTTAAACTCAGTTATTAACCATCAAAGACTTAATAAAGTTTGCCTTTCTCAGGGATTTTTTCAACCTAATAGATAACTCCCAAGATTAAATAGCAACCTGGCAACTTTGAAGATGAGTCTTACTAAACTGAAGGTAGTGGAGTAGGCCTGCAATCCCAGCTCTCCAGGCTGCGAGGGGTTGGGGGGAGGGAAGCAGGAAGAAGGCTACACAGTTGAGCCAAACTCCTTTAAAAATTAGCTTCCAACCAACCAGGGCTCCTAGTAAGATCCTGTCTCAACAAAGCAAGGCAAAACAAACAAAACAAAACAGAATGAATTACCAATAAAAACATTAAATATTATTCCAGAAAGATATTGCTTTTGTGTACAGGATGTGTTATCCACATCTTTTCCCTTTTCTCCTCCTCTCCTGCTCTCCCTTCCCTTCCCCCATCCCCATGCCACTCTCCCTGTTTTGCTATAACCTGTATGGCTTGGTCTTGAAAACCTGAGTCCAGAGACAAGGGAATCAAGAAAGAACAGACAGACAGAAAAGTTGGGATCAGGTAGGCCACATGCTCTGATGGAGATTTATTACCAATAACAGCCACTAAAAAACGGTGAATTTATTTTATACATCTGAATGGAGAAGGTAATTTTATGGTGTACAACTGAATAAGGAGGTAGGCTTAGTTAATATTGGTAGAGACCTCTGTATGGGAGCAGTTTGAGGCTGCAGTCATGCTACAAAAATAAGCTGTGGTTGATAGTTTCTGCATACACTGTCAGTTTTTGTTACCTCTGATTTTCACCTGGAGAAGGCTTTGGCATAATTCCCATCTTCACCTGGGGTTTTGTCATTTCTATGGACCAGAGTCACTGATGTCTTTGACATGGCTGTGCTCATGTCAACAATACACAACATTTAAGACTTCATCTGCTCCTCATATGGTTTCCTGTTTGAGATGGGAAGTTCCACAGTCATCTTGTTAGGTATTGATGGGAGGGGGTGTCCTTCCCCACAATTCAACAGTTCCCTCTTTCTTTCCACTCTAAACACTGGGATACAACCTAAGATATTGAGTCTTGAGGGAATAGCACTCAGATGAAAAGAGCTCCATGTTTTGGGTGGTAGGTCACACTAGTGGCAGCACCCCCAAGCATCCCATCAGCTTCTCCATCTGACCATCACACTGCTACCCACTACTTTCCCTAAATCTTCTCTGGCCTTGAGAGAAGAGTTGTGTGTGTTCTTGTACATATCCATCTTAGGACTGAGAAAATGAAACCTGGCCCTTCAGTTCTGACAGGACTAAGAGTTGAGTCTGCTGCTTCTAAGGAGATTGAAGCAACATCTGGGAACAGAAGAAGGGAACATACATGGAGGGACAGCATTGTACAAGCTAAAGTGGCCTTTGGGTCTAGAAGATATCTTCCTGTTCATGGCCTAAATCTCTGTGACTAAGAGTCTTACTGTCTACCCTTCCTGGCATCACATGGGAATGCTTTGGGTATCTTTCAAACTGATTTCGGTGTTAGAAAATAGGATGATCTAATGCTTGCACACACGTGAGGTTGGCCTTTCTCACACGTGTGAATGCCATTTTCTTTTGGGAAAAATTCTACTCTTTTTGAAAGGAACATTCCACAGTCTTTATCCTAAGAATATGTTTGGACCTTATTCTGCAGAAAAGTGTCTCCACACACACTTTTGACAGTGGAGGAGAGAACCAACTTGTTCTCAATCTCTACATGAACACTACGGTATGAACCTGCCCTCTGAAAATAATGTCTAAAGAAACCAAAGATGAGCCATAAGGCAGATAATTAGAATGCTAACCCACTACCTTCTCAGAATTCTGGCTTTCTAAATAAAATATAGCATGAAGATTCAAACTCTGGCTTTGTTTATGTGGTGGGCAGTGCAGATCATATATATATATACACACACACATCTATGATTGAGGTTGTGGGTCAACATTAGAACAAATAAAATTTGGATGACCACATTCCCTGGACTCTGGGTGATTTTATTTTATTTAATGCCATGTTGTCACTCTTATAAGAAAAGATGCAATTATCAATACTGTGGTTGGGATTGGCAGTGGACTGTCACTCTAAACTTATACCTGCCTAACCCAGGGGGAACCAATGGACAAAACTCCATATTAGTTGGGGGTCATTATCCTAAGAGCCAAGTAAGTGCCCCATGCGGAAAGCTCTGGTAACCCATATTAACATTTACCTCAGGCTCAATGCTAGTTTTTCCTTTCTAACCTCAGTCATGTGTTGGAATTTATTTACCCAGGCATGTGTACAGGGAATGGCAATGTAGACCCTGAGTCCTCAGTCCACCTGGCCAATCAGCCAGGCTGCCTTACCTTGCTGTTGAGTTCAGATCATGTCCTGCTCTAAGTGACTCCATACTGAATAATAACAATAACAATGTTTTTTTGTTTGTTTGTTTGTTTATTTTTTAGACTGTACTTTGTCCAAAGAGGCTCAATTTTTACAGGCAAATTGTGAGTCCATTTTGAGAATGGAGGATGTCCCTGTCCTATGTGGACATGTGGATGACAGCATTGATCTGGTATGAGTCAGAACAAGTAGCTTATTCTTGGAAACGAGAAGAGTGCTACTGTATACATGTGTCAGGGTGAACTGGAACTGCAGTGGCACATGGGGACATGGGTACACTAAAATCCTACCAGGAAAATCAGGGATACGAACCTAAGAGGAGATGGTGAGAAACTCCCTAACAGGGACCCCATAAAGGAGTGGATACTTAACATTGCTATGGTAATGGTTTCCATTAGTCTACCATCTGACCAACTGGGGTGTGTGTGTGTGTGTGTGTGTTAAGGAAGCCACTGATGGAGGACTCTCAACTGTCACATGGGCTTCAGCTAGGCTCAGTCCCTTGCTGCTGACTCCCTATTCATCCCTTTACCGGCTCTTCACCTGTCTGCTCACTCGTTCCTATAGACCCCGGTCTTGCCTCTCTGCCTCTGCAACTAGACTCAGGTCTGCACTTCACCTCTGACTTTTCACCATCCACCAGTGGCCACAGCAGCTTTTATTTGTAATTAATTACCTCAAGACCAGATTCTGTTTACATTTCTGCTGGCTTCCCTGCTTCTCAGGTCTCCTGAAACCTCTTGAACTGGGCTGCAGCCTCTTAACACTTTGTAGTCATTCTGTGACGTATCTATAGATGCAGAAGTATTTACTCTGGGATGTGGAATATACAGTCTGAGAGTTAAAATTAGTAATTAAGAAGAATCTGTGTTTACCTCAGCCATGATTATCAAAGAAAGTGGAAGAATCTCAAAGTTACTACCCACAAAACTGCCATACATTCTGAATTTGTTGGTAGACAATAAGTTCTCCCATTTTGGAAAGACATAAACGTGTTCAGTTATGTTTCTGACATCGTGTGCTTATAACACTGTTCTATCTGGCTCTGGACGAGTAAGAAATATCAGTAGGAATGACATTGTCAGTGGCCATGGGGTGTGGGTCAGAGACTCAAAAGATCATTAGAGATATTTGCTCAGGTAAAATCTGGATCCTCCCTCTCCTCACCCCATAATTAAGTTAAGGTTTCTATTGCACCATGACCATTGCAACTCTTATAAGGAAACATTTAATTGGGGCTGACTTACAGTTCAGACAGTTCATTATTTGTCATGGCAGGATGTATGGTGGCACACAGGCAGACATGGTGTTGGTGAGGTAGCTGAATTCTATATCTGGATCAGCAGGTAGCAGGAAAAGAGAGTGAGACACTGGACCTGGCTTGAACATCCAAAGCTTTAAAGCCCCATCACCCTTCAGTGACACTTCCTCCAACAATGCCAGACCTACTCCAACAAGGCCACACCTCCTAATAGTGTCATTCCCTGTGGGCCTATACCACCCTGTGGGACCATTTTCATTTAAACCACCATGCTTTGAATGATCAGGTACCAAATCTCTGTGGAAAACCTGTTAACCAACTGCCAGCGCAGATAGCAGATACTCTCTGTACCATGGTAGGATGGCAGGCCCAGCTGGCACCTCTTTCCCAGATCAGGTGGTACAAAATGATTCCCTTCCCCAAGTAATGATAGTTGCCAGCATACTGTCTTGCTTATTTTTGAGTTCTATCAGTAAGATGGTGGTTGGATTCCATCAGGGCTTCTCTTCTTTACACCCCATCCTCTGGGAGCATCTCATAAAGTGAAGGCATATCCATTTTCTGGCCATTTAGCTCAGTGAAGAGTAGTTTCTTAGATTTTTGCAGGGAGCAGATAATAGATGGCTAGACGGTAGCCAAAGAATTTGGGATGTCTCTTATAGAGAAAGCCATTTCTTTTTTTTTTTTTAATTTTCAGATGACCAAGACAGTAAGGGGTGATCTTGGAATGGACATGGGGATACACCTTGGCAATGGCTAGGACACAGCCTAGCCTGACCAGCTTCAGTAGTTAATCAGTGCTGAATAGTGTTCATTAAAAAAGCTCCTCATGCATGGTCCGAGCCTCTTCCTGGCCTCTCTTTGTTCCTATTCTCACTGTAGCCCCTGAATTCTGGTTTTCACCCAAGACTAACACCTGTCCTCACCAACAGTTCCACACTACTGGCTTGGGATCCAGGGCAGGCAGAACCCCATATCTATCAGCCTACTCAAAGTCCAACATTACTTGCCACATGCAACCTGCAGGATGTGCCCAAGTCTGACTTTGCCACAGAAAAGAATTTCATGGCAAACCTGTATAAAGTAGATTGGAATATATTAAAATAGTTTATGTAGATTTAAGCATGGAGTGAAACAGAGAGAAGGTGCTCAGGGAAAAGAGAGCATATACTAAGTGTGGCTTTCTTAGATCTCCCACTCAGGTACCTTTACATATATACAGTTTGATGCTTCTGAAGTTACATCTTAAAGGGTTGCTAAGGAGCTTCATGAGATCCCAGGACAGTTCCCAAGAGTGCTGTGTTTACTGTTACAGATGAAGGTAACACCCTAGATCACAGGGAATTTGCACAAGGAAGTTAAGATGTGTTTACTGTCAACAAAGTGTAGGAGAAATGTTTGGAGAAGATTTCAGGTTTCTGGCTGAGAAGGCGGTAAAGTCACAACTTAATGTTTTGAGCAAAGTTTGTTGATGTTTTAACATTGAAGTACCTCTGTATGAAAGGACTATTGTTTTTATGTAGTCAACCCTTCATAGGAAAGGTAATTGTGTTAGAATTCATTACTCTTGGCTGGTGTGAGATGTCACTCAGACCACGGGGTGACAAACTTTTCTTTATGTCCTCTTAAATTTCCTTCTCTTTCCATGTTACTTCGACACGGCTCATGTCCAGGCATGATCAACTGGACTGGCCTCCTTTTACATGTGGCATAATGTGTTGATAGGTAGAGAGCACGTGTACGTGTGTGTGTGTGTGTGTTTATATTTAGGATTTTTCCTTCCAGGAAAAGGAGGGTAGGATTCTCATGTTGTCTAGCATAGTATCTGGAGCGTGGTGGTTGCCCAGTCAGAATTTCTTAATGAGAAGCAGCAAATGATCAGAATTTAATGAGAGGCACAAAGCAAAAAGGAGGTCAGGAAAGTCTTCTTGCAGTAGGAGGCGTTTCTGTGTCCTTCACCAAGTGCTTGGGAGTTTTGCAGTGAACATCTCCTCACGTGGCAGATGCACGTTGCGTAGCATAATCATGAAGTTCTATATTTCTTGTGGAATGTTGACTGGAGCATTTGGCTCAATTAGGAATTGTCACTGAAGTTGAGTGTAGGCAAATGACATCATCTAGAAGTCCTTAAGTCTCTTTTCACTAAAATTATCTCATTGGAAACCTAGGTCTGCTGAGGACTTAGTGACACAAAAGAAAAGACGTGCAAGTGTCCGCTCACGTTCTACTAACACATCATCTGCCAGAATGGAGCCGTGCTTCTCAGTAAATCATTCCTACCAACAGCTACACCCACACGTGGGTTCAGGATGACAGCCGGCACAACCGAGTAAACCTTGGCTATCCCTAGAGTCAGTAGATAGCAAGCAGTGAGTGGCGCTAGGTGAGAGAGTTGCTTATGCAGAAGGGTCGTGGGAAGAACTTTAATTGGACAGTGAACATACCCACTTATTCCTCACTCTGCCTCTCTCAGAGGGAGGCATTTGACTATGGTATTTTAGATAAGTTATGTATGGGAAATTAGACATATTTAGGGACATTACTAAAGTTGAAGATAATAAAATTTGTGAAGTCCTCTGAAGTATCACTTGTGGATCTGTGAGAGAAAAAAAAATGAGGTTAATTCCTTTGGCCTGTGGAGAAGCCTGCACCTTGAACATTAGGTGGAGAAGGTGGCTTGACCCTAAAACATGCCACTGTCATGAGACTTCAACAAAGCTACCTCAGCGATCCTATGAGTTCTCACTGTGATCATACTAACTGCATCAGTTATGGTTGCCCAGAGAAATTTCACCATAGAAACCTCTAAGAATCGGGAATATTCACGTCCAAAACAGAAGATGGGGTCCCACTTCAAGCAGAGAGAGAGAGAGAGAGAGAGAGAGAGAGAGAGAGAGAGAGAGAGAGAGAGAGAGAGAGAGAGAGAGAGAGAGAGAGAGAGTTCCCCATCTGCTAGCTCTGTTCTTTTTATTTCCTCTGCAGTGAAAGCAGTCTTCAGGCAGCGTGCTGGTCTACATGGTAACCTCTTTCAGAAGCGTTACCACACTCTCACCAGGAAGTGTTTTATTGGCTGTCGCAGTACACCTTAGCCCAGTCCAACCACATATAAAACGGACCAT
Organism: Grammomys surdaster; assembly: GCF_004785775.1. Taxonomy (NCBI): domain Eukaryota; kingdom Metazoa; phylum Chordata; class Mammalia; order Rodentia; family Muridae; genus Grammomys; species Grammomys surdaster. The sequence continues at coordinate 4,559,862 of NW_021604732.1, forward strand.
CACTAATCTTTTGTTGATGGTCAGGCTCGAAATGCTTTGGGATAAAGAAGATCCTTAGAATTTGTCCCTTTCACTTGGCCATGTGTCAGCTGAGCTCACCTGCCTTCTCCCACCTCTGTATTTAGCCTCCTCCTCTTTGGTTGACAATGAACTTTTGACCCTGACAGAGGACCACAGTGGTCAGCTCCATGTTCACATTAACTAAACCAATAACCTCAGAAGGAGCTCAGTGGCTTCCCAACCACTTCAGAAGACTGGGAGTCTAAAAAGCTCCCCTCTCTCTGGCCATGCTTTGACATAATTCACACTAGCCAGGGGTATGTGAGTGGGCCACACACTCATTCTTCCTGAAATATGGGCAGGAAGTTAGAACTGGAAGTCCTGTCTGAAATTTTAATGAGGGACAATGAGCCGTGGATTGAATATGGGATGGATATGGGGTAAAAAGGCTGTTGTTAAAGAACCAGAGAGGAGAGAAATTAGAAAGACCAAGTAACAGTTGTCCTCCAGATTAGGGATGAGGGGAGATGCAATAAGTTTGGGACTGAAAAGGAATAAGCAGAACTTGAGGAATTCTGGAGCACAAGACGATGTGTTCAGGAGCCTCATTGCAGGCTGGGAGGCCTTAAATGTGTATACATGGGAGGCTGTGGTTGGCACCAGCCAGGCCTTGACCCTGACAAAGAGTCAGAGGGAGCCAAACCTTTTCCCAGGTGAGGGCCAGTGGACATTTATTCCTTAGAGGGACAAAGAGATGAATTTTTGGTTTGCTGGCTTCATGGTTTCAATTTTCTTTCTCTAAGGAAAAAGGGGGAAGGTCTGATGTCTTTCCTTCCTTCTTCCTTCCCTCCTTCCTTCCCTCCCTCCCTCCATTTCCCCTTCCCTCCTCTACCTTCCATCCATTTTTAAAGAGAGGAGTTCATGTCACCCAGGCTGGTCTGGAACTTTTTCATGTAGCTGAGGATAGTCTAGAACTTCTGATCCTCCATCTTCCATCTCTGGAGTGCTAAGTTTATAGATGTGTGCAACCACAACCTATGTATGAAGTGCTGAGAATGGAACCCAGACCTCTGTGCATGCTAGGCAATCCACTGAGCTAAAGCTCAGCCCGTGGCCTTTTCCCCACTACCCTGGGAGGTTTCCCTCCCATCGATCAGGAAGGAAAATTGCCAGTTTAGCCAAAGGAAATCTTCCACTTACCTTGAAACCCTGGAGATATTTATTGAATTCAGAATAGCAGTCTGCATTGTGAAGTTGTTAGCTCTGATGGAGCCCTGTGGACAAGGAGCTGACTGCTGAAGATTCAGAAACTCAAAAGTGAGCAAAGGGACCACAGAGAACTGTGACTCAGCTGACAGGAAAATCTTGAATCTGTTGATTTTTATAAGAGTGGAAAGAAGTGTTTTTTTTTTTCCTGGTGTAACCCCCAGGCAAAGTTTTACTGTAGCAATTTCTATCAAACTTTATGGATTTGTTTTCTAGGGATGGCTACCGAGACTGAATAGTAGCAACTCCTTGGGTGTATTAAAAAAGGTTCTGAAGCAGCATTCAGGCTCAAATAGAGAAATGGTATTATAGGAAAGGATTAGAAGGAACCTCCCTAAATCATAGAGATGGCGTACAGCCATGTCTACACGTGTGCCCCTTGCAACTCAAGAATCTCATTCCCAATGATTAATCCCAGGGATCAATTACAACAATGCCAAAAAAGATGTCGTATGTCATAAAGATATTCTTAGAGGGTGGAGAGATGACTCATTGGTGGAGAGATTGTACTGCTCCTACAGAGGACCCGAGTTTGGTTCCCAGCACCTAGTCGGAGGCAGCTCACAACCACCTTAACTCCCAACTCTCTGGCTTCAGTGGGCACATGTGTTCATGGATACACCATCTCCCCTCACACATATGGTTAATTAAAAATAAAAAAATAAGTAGAATTAAAAGAGTATGTTCTCTTCATGCTGTTTACCACAACAGTAGTTTGTCTGCAGCAAGGACTGGTCATTGTCAGAATGAAATTCTTATCCACAGAGACCATTGTAGAAATAAGAAAGATAAGTAAAAAGAGAACATTATATCTCTGCAATAATTATAGTCAAGCAAATAAATGCAGACCCCATGACACATATGCATGTTTGTGTGTACAATGGGGCCATGTCTTCCATGTTTATTGACGTGTCGAGCCTTATGACACAGATGCATAACAAACACAACTTGCCATTTGTTGCTACTTTATATGTTTTTCTAATAAAAATAAACTTCCCAAAGAAGGAATAAATTTAAAACAAGAAGAATGAAATCTGCCAAAAGTCAATATGCTGATTTTCCCCCTACTCCCACCCCCCAAGAAACAAGGATTTATTTTACCTCCTCCAGTTGGCCTCATGTCCCACTCAGGCTAAGGACATAGGCTTCCATTGCACTTCTATGGGTGAACTTAGTCACCAACACTATACTGCCTGCCTCTGTGTTGACATTCCCAGGCTGGGACTTCTAACATTCTATAAACAACCTTGTTTATTTTTCTTTTAGAGATTGTTGATTTGCCCCAAAGCAAACCTTTTCCTTTTGCTGAATGTGACTGTGAACTAACTAGGTATGCTCAACATTCAGACCTGATGCCTATGGGCATGACTCCCGGAAGTGACTGATAGACAGTTGGAAGGCAGGGGTCAAGGAGGCCCCAGCTGTTGACTCTGGAACAGATCTTTGAATAGGTGACCAAGGGACCAATTAAAGTATAACTTCCCTAACTTCAAAAACTCTCCCACTGATCTGTAGCTCCACCAAACAATCATTATTCTGTTTTTTAACTCTGAGACATACAAAGGAACCCATAACCCTCCATTAGGAAATTAAAGTTTATTTTCAATTTCCTTGGGCAAGGCAAAGGCAGGGGGAAAATTAACAGTCTGTAGCTTGTCTGGAGCTAGACAAGCATTGAAAATGTAGCGAGGTGTCACAGTGTAGAGAAATCATCCAAAGACAATGCAATATTTAACTGATGGTAATCTCAGAAGATATACTCCGAGGGCAGGCACTGGATGAAGCAGGGAAGAAAGGAGAGGGGAGGAGGTAACTGGAAGAGATTTGGGTCATGGGGAAAAGCCATATTGTAGACATCCACGCTGTTGTAATATCCTGGACAATATAATATAATCCTGTCCAGTTCACTGGATCCAAATACCTACCCTCCACCACCCTCTTGTCCCATGTAGTTTGCTCATGGTAAAGCACTTTTTTGCTGTCTGTCTTTATTTCTCACCCACAGATCTTCTGTTCCTGGCTATTTCTTTGGAATGACAACACTCTTCTTGATTTTTGTAACAGTCCTATTTTACATATCTGGTCTATACATTTGTGTTGAGTTTCTCCTATGGGTATGTGTTTCTGCATGAAACACAAGGAGAGTGAGCTGTAAGGAATGGTCAAAGAGAAGGAGCGATTCAACAGGCAGTTACCAGCCAACATTATGATTTGTGCTCTCAAAACACAAAGGAGGGGCCTACCCCAGGCCTGGCAAGGCTTTCTGGATGAGATGACATGTTAGCTAATTCTGAAGAATGAATGGCTGGTGTAGTAGAGGGGATATATGTCTTTTATCAGTGTCATTCACAGGAAAACACACACACATAATTTTTAAATATATAATATTGTCATACAAGCATACAAACACACACAGATTGATTGTATCTATGGATACAGAAATGAAAACTATGTGGATGGAGTTACAGAGCTATTGTCTACATAGGTCTCAGTGTTAATTCCCGTACCCTTAAATATGTGTTGGAAACAAGACCGAATTGATTACTAATATTGTCTGTACAAGAAGTTGTATGATACATGTGATGATTTTTTGTGTTTGTTCCAATTTTTGTTTGCAAGTCACAGAAACCAACCCTGGTGAAATGAAGTGAAGAGGAATTTTTGAATCTCCTATAAGACAGCCAAAGGATCTGTTGAAGGCTATTATATTACCTGTCTCCTGCTTTCCATTGTATCATAAAACTACTGAACACATTCCTGCTAAAATTTGGAGCACTTTAATAATTATCTCCTTCAGATGAATTCTCCCAAAACAGACTTTCTGGATGGAAGGATAGGAACCCATGTGCATTCTTTTTGAAAAGTCACATTTGTTCCTGATCAGCTCTGGGGTGTATGTCGCGTGCCCAGGCTTCCGCTGTAATTTTACCATCTCAGACAGGACCACTTTCAGAAATCCTTCTCTGACCTGACCTCTTCTGTACAGCCTGGACCTCATTTTCAACTTTGGTTCTTTGAAGTCAAATGCCGAGTGGCAAGAAGAACACTTCAGTAAATATGTTGTTTGTTTTCTTGACTTTATTTGTGATAATTACTTTCATTGATTTTTCTTCTCCATTAATTTGATTAATCCTGGAGTTTGCTACTTTATTGGGCTGCAAAGAAGAAATTTCTCCTTCTCTTCTGGAAAGCTGGTGTTGACAAAGCAGAGGATGTGTCTGAAATAGCAAGAGATTGGATTGTAGACGGCAGCCTGTGGGGTTGGCATGCATGCTCTCTGAGCAAGTAGCTAGGCTGAGGTTCTCTGCAATTTATCTTTCAGATCCCCTGTTTAAAGGCAATGCAAGCCCCCATTGGTTCAGGAATGAGAGTCTTAGAGTTCTTCAACCGAAATGAACATAAGGACAGGAAGTACAACATTCTCTGACTTTCTACTAATTTAGATAAACAGTTTTAGTAACAAATTGAAAGGCACGAAGAACATTAGAGCTCAATCTTTCTTTAAGAGAGCAGCAAACACTACAAACCACTAAAATGGCTTAGTGGTTAAGACCACTGCTTGATCTTGCTGAAGACCTGGCTTTGGTTCCTAGCACCCACAGAATGACTCCTACCTGTAGCTAAAGCTACAGGGCATTCAACGCCCTCTTTTGATACCAGATACCAGTTATGAATGTGGAATGAATATATATATATATATATATATATATATATATATATATATATATATATATGTACACACACACGTGAAGGCAAAACACTCATACACATAAAGTAAAAATAAAGGACAGGTATACCCTGGGTGGTCTCTAAGCAATACATGATGAGGATTTATAATAAGAGACTTTGTGAGAATTGAAATATCATATGTTAAGCAAGAGGCTTTTCTCCCTTTCTTTTTAGTTCTAGGAACTGAACTCAAAGCCTTGTGCATCCTCCACAAGTGCTCTACCACTGAGCTGCATCTCTAATCCACCACATGGAGGTTGACATATTATATTTTATAGGATGCAGTAATGAAAGAGTTATGATAGGATGTATTTATCCACACTCATAGACATGCATTATACAGAGTGGATGCTACTCTGAACTATGGATTGTACTTAATGAAAATACATAATTAGTAAGCCATCAAGATGACTCTGGTTGAAGACATTTATTTGCCTCTGAGCCTGACAACCTGAGTTTGAACTCCAGATTCCACAAGGCAGTAGGAGAGAACCGACTCCTACAAGTTGTCCTCTGAACTCCACATAAGCATTGTGGCATGCAGGAGCATGAATGTCAGATAAATACACAAATAGATGCAAGTATGTCATTATTGCATTATTAATAGTAAGAAATAATCACAAAAGGCGTGTGTGGTAGAGAATGGTATATGGGGACTTTTTTCTCATCTGCTAGACTTTTTGTAGGCATTTAAAATGGTTCTAAACACGTAAGTCAACTGGAACTGGAGAGGCAGCTCAGGTAGTAAATTACTTAACTGAATAAAGATAAAGTCCTGAGTTTCAAGCCCCAGCACTCACATAAAAAATGTTGGTTACTATGGCCTACGGTGGGTAACTCTAAGCGGCAGGGAGAACCCTGGATCTCATTGGCCAGGCAGTAAAGTTGAATCAGTGAGTTCAGTGAGATCGTGGTTCAAAAAAGAGACCCTGTCTCAAAGATCAAGGTAGAATTTGAGGTTACTTGGTCTTCTGAAGCCCATAGGAGGCTCTCCATGTTTCTTTGGGTGACTCCTGGCCCCCATGTACGTGAGACAGTGTTACATTCACTCAGTGGATTTTAAAAAAGGTGTGCATGAAATCTGGAGGGAAAAGCAGTGGTGGCTTACAAGGAGAGTTTGCAGGGAAGGAGTGGGAGGTGGCTTTCATCAAAACACATTGTACTGAGGTATGAAATTCTCAGACAATGAATTTTTTTAAAAGAGAAAAATTAAATTCGACTGATCAAGGAAGAGATCTGGCGTTGGCCTCCGGTCTCTACTTAGCTGTAGCACACTCAGGCACCTCCATACACATATGCACACATCTACAAAAAAATGTATAGACCATATATATGTGTTCATGTATCACATAAGACCAGCCATCTAAAAGTCAGAAAAAAAAACAAAAAACGCACAAAACCCCAGGCATATTAATTACTTTGTTAGAGCTGTGATAAAACACTATGTTCAAAAGCAACTGCAATAAAAAGAAAGAGTTGTGTTGGTTTATTATTCTAGAGGCAGAGTCTCTAACTGTGCAAGCAACATGGCAGCAAGCAACTAGACTAGAACCCTGGGAGCTCATGTCTTTGGTCACATGAATAGAGGAGAGAAAGTGAATGGAAGTGTGGTGAAACTATAAACTGTCAAAGCCCATCCCCAGTGATGTATTTCCTCAAGCACGGCTCCACCTCCCAAAGTGTCCATAACCTTCCAAACATCACTATCTGGGGACTAAATACCCAAATACCTGAGCCTGTGTGGGAGACATTTCTCATTCAAACCACCATAGGATGAAAAGGCAAATTCAGGTCTTAACCAGGACTCTGGGCCCTATATAGTCATCTCTTGGCTATGTGGCCTTGGAGAAGTCTCTTCACTTCTCTGGAATTCACCAGATAGTCAGACAGACCATTTTAAGAGCTGCTTCCTTTGGAAAGCTTAAGATTTGATAACTTGACTTAGAGTATTTATTTTTTGTTTTTTCACCCTTGTCTTGACTTCAAGTGTTAGTCCTAATGGAAGCATGCCTTTTGCTTTGTTCTCTGGTAGGAAGTAACCAAATGAATAAATGCAAATACCTTCCCCTTGCCTCAGAGGCCTCTCTAGAGCATGTAAGACCAAGACAGAAGTCAGGCAAGAGACAGGCTGAGTTCCTACAGAGAAAGTCACTTTTTTTGTCACTTTATTTGCATAGTTTATTTCTCAATGCTTGATGCTTGTCAAACTCTTTCCTACTTGCAGACATTTATACAGTGGATTATAACAGTATTGTTTTGTTGTTGGTCCTTGTGTGTGTGTGTGTGTGTGTGTGTGTGTGAGTGTGCGCACGTGCACTCACACAGGCAAGTGCGTGCACCACTGTCAACTTTTTAATGGGCTTAAGTGGCTTATTAAATATTAAACCAAGAACTAGAGGTAAGTCCTGACTTTGGGTCACTGTGTGAACATCCATCTCTCTAGGTGTCTGTGCTGAGGTGTCTGTAGAGCTCTGACAAGTTGGACGGTCTTACAGACATGTGGCTTCACATCCAGGTGGTGGTGTACCTTCTCAGGATGGTAACCCACGCTCACAGCTATGGTCTTGAAGGAACAGCATGCTCTTTGAAAAGCTTGCACAACACAGAATCATTTCCTACTTTCCTGAAGTAAAAAATATGGCAAAGCCCCAAATTGGATCACATCCAATCACGGAGATAAAATATCCCTACACTCATTTTTTTCCCCTGATGAAAGACCGAGATGATATACATGTTTATATTTGTGTGCTTTGAGAAAGCCTCATTAATGTGAACAACATGTGAGTGTTCTGAGACAGAGCAGCTCGTTGGTTGATGCTAGTCTGCACAGTAGTTTCTTATGGGCCAGCAGGTTAGCACATACAAACCTTGCTTCTGTGAGGTCTTCACATATGGGAAAATTCACTTAGGCAAGCAACAATAAGGAACCCAGGGCTGTAAGAAGCACCGGAATGCTCTCCCTGCACAGTGGAAACCATTTCCTCTTTGTGGAAAGCTTGTCTCCTGGAGTAGTATGAAGATTCTGCTGTCCTCAGCAAATGACTGATGAGCTAGGATCTACAAAGAGTGAGGATTAAGACACCAAGGTGAGGTACCAAGATGTTAAAGACTTCTGTTGTTTTCTTAGAGGCTTCTCTGAATCTCTAAAGTAGAGCAGTGATTGATATTTATGGACCTTCTTTCCTAGAAAAGTGGACATTAAATGAATCCATATGGAGTTAGTGAGAGGGAACAAAAATAGTTCCTTTTTCCTGTCACCTACCTCTAGTCTGTGAAAGAGAAAGAACCTGAGAAATCTGTGGTGCCATTTAAGAAGAATGTTTTAGGAGCAGAGGGCAGACTGGATTCTTCCCACTACCACTTCCCTCTGCCACTTCTTAGCAAATAATGACATGAGAGTAAATATATGGAGACTTGGGGAGGCATCTTCCTGACTCAAAGACTCTGGAACTGCCTATGATAGTGAGCTTGGAAACAGAGTAGTGGGGTTGAGGGGACAATGGTGCTTACGTCTTTTGGGAAAAATGGGTTTTCCTACTGACTGAACAGGCTCAGAAGAGGACCTAAAGAACTTTCTAGAATGTATGGCTTCCTTCTTCTTTTATCCAAGAGACACTTTGTTTGATACATGATTGATGAAGCCTTATCTGACCACCTAGGTTATTAGAGTGTCCCTTCCAATCACAGAACACCACCTGGTCTATTTCCTTAGTAGCACATACAGTGTGAACTTGGTTTCCAGGTTTTAGTTTGTTTGTTGCTTTGAAATTGCTCAAGGTTGTTTGTTGTTTGTTTGTTTGTTTGTTTGTTTTTGTGGTGGTAGTGGTGGTGTCAAGAGTGGAAACTGGGGGTCTAAAGAATGTCAAATAGGTACTCCTCATAGCATAAAATCATGTCATTGGACATAAGTTCAATGAGAGTAGGCACCTTGTTCATTTTATTTGGCTCTATTTCTAGTACCTGGAACATAGTAGGTGCTTAGTGAAATGATATGAGGGAAGTAGACCTTATCCAACCAGGATTTCTAAAAGATAAGTAGCAGCTGGCTTGCACTAATGATGGTGCTCTCTGAAGCCCCTGACCTGGCAGCCAAGCTTGTGTTAATAGGTGTGGCGGGAGGAAAGAGTAGGGACTATAAACTAGAACAAAACCGTGTCCTCCCTGGGATTCCGTTATGCCTGCCTTTCACTAACTGTGCAACTGGGAAGGAGCTCTGCTTTGTCATTTTATTTATTTTTTTTGAGAATTCCAGATAATATTTTTTGTTTAGGTTCTTTTCCCCTCCCCCAACTCCTCTCAGAGTCCTCCTTTGATTCCCTACCCACCAACTTCATGTTCATGTTCTTTATCTTTCTTAAAACAAACAAACAAAAAATCATGGAGTTTGCTTTGCATCGGCTGACTACTTCTGAGAATGTGACCTGCTGGGGATTGTGGTTGATATCCCCAGTGTTCTTCACTCCATTGAAGAAAACGGATTTCCCCTCTTCCAGCCACTATCAATTGTGAATAGCTTATTGGCTAGGGGTGGATCTTTGTACGACTTACCTTACTACATGCTGGACACGGTCTGGCTTGAGCTCATGCAAGTCTTGGGCATATAGCATCAGGAGTCATTTTATTGCTGTGCCTATTTAGCGGAATTAACAGAAGTAGACTGGGGGTGCAATCCTTTAGATGAATTCTTTCCTCCTCTCTCTACAGCTCCTAATTTGTTGGAAAGACACATGGATGCCCAGTTGGCTTTGACAGATAGGCTGTTGGAGGTGAGCATTCTTCTGTTCAGATGCATGCCAGGCTTCAAGAAAAGCTTAGTCCCTATCAAGGTGGTCAAAACCATCTGAAAATAATGGAAGTAGACATTTATTTGTAAGTGTTGGGTAATTGTCTTTGTGTAGACTGTGGATCTAAGTAAACCTGAGTAAAGCAGGCCATTTGCAAAGTCATTCATTATTCATCCTTCTACTTAGAAACACAAACGAACACCCTACAAACCCAGTCAGGATGGTGTGGGAAATTATAGCCTTTCCTTGCAGAAAGTTGTACAGTTTTAAAAGATATAAATAACAATCTCCTGTATTTGAGTAGATAGCACTCTGCAGTTTATAAGCACTTTTACCTGTATTATATAATTTGATAGAGGGAAAGAGAAATTGTCGTGTAATCTTTAAACTACCCAAGTCATAAAACTGATAAATCCCATGTACATGCAGTAAATAAACGGATGCTTGTGTGAGTTCAATGTGGAAATGAGTTGCTATGGCACACTCCATTTAGAGTTAGTATTATACATCAAAGTCATGTTGAATGATGGACAAATGTAACAGAAATTGAGAAGACTGCTTTGAGAATTAAATGGTCAAAAACCACAGTCAGGTCCAAGTGTGAGATTTGTGAAGCCCAAGAGTTGAACCTGCAAATGGAAGTGCACCTGTACGTGTGTGAATATGTATAAACTAACTCAGGAAACTTAAAACACTCACTGTCCTTGGCAAAAGAAGTCTGATGCTGTGGAAGGCATGATTTGAATGAACCATTCTTGGATAACTTGAGGTTCCCTGATGGGTGAGATGTAAGAGTTGAAGGGGAATCCTTTCTACTTCTACTTGCAACTTCATTTCATACCATGGATGTCTTGAGTTCAGGCAAGTACATTGCCAAACCCTACATCGACTCTCCAACTACACCTTTTTAGGAGTTTGGTCCTTTGTATGACCCCAAGGGGTAAACTTGGGCCATCCAGACCGAAAATTCTAGGGTGCTGGGTCCTGTGAGAGAAACGTCTCCTGGCTCTGGGTGACATGTTCTGTTGACTCCTCCAAGTGCTCATTTCATGGGGAGAGTAGTGAGAGGAGTCAGCAAGCAGGCTTACTTAAAGTGTGGGTAAAGGCCCACTTTACCTGGTCCTAAAGCTAACTAGATCCAATGAGAGTATGGCCTGAAGCCAGTGTCTTTTCATCTCCTGTTCTGCTGGAATTCTAACCCCATAGTGATGGTTCCAGGAGGCAGGGCTTTGGGTAGATGATGACTCTGTTGCTTCAGTGCTTCACTTCTATGAATGATGTATAAGAGAAATTCTACATTTGGCCCTATGTGCTTACAGTAAGAAGGGGGCCATGTGTGAATTACGAAGTGGTGCCTTGATCTTGACCTTCCCCAGACACACCACGAGAAACTGTGAGTTTCTGTGTAAACTACACAGGGATTTTTGAATAGTAGCTCAAATAGACTAAGGTAGTTAGCATTAATTGAATGTTGACTGCTTTGTGGCTATGTCTTAGTGACCTTTACATTGATGTAAAACCTTCTCAAAGGTATGGTTCCTAAGGCCACACTAATTCAGTTTAAATTAAGTCCAATTCACTTATTTATTTGGGGAAGTGTTAGGGATTCAACTCTACTTGGAGCCTACTGCATTGTAGGCAAATTCTCTGCTACTAAGGTAACTCCAGCCCTATGGTTTATATATATTTTTTAAATTATTTGGAATTAAGATAGACTATCCAATAGTTAGAGCAAGGGAACCAAAATTAGAAATATAAAGTAGGAAGATAAAGCATGCTGGCTCTAGCCCAGACAGATGAATTAAAAGAACAATAAGCATAATTATATTTCTTTGATATTATAAAGTATTATAAAGTTTTTGTTTCCCAAGCACTCATTCTTTGCCATTCCTCTCATAAACCCTCTGCTCTCAGTCTTAAAACTGGGCACCCAGGACTACTGACCAGCCCAGGATCTCAGAGAAGTCAACAAAAGAAGAATAGAGATCACCTATTTCTACCTTCCCCTGGGTCTCCTGCCAACAAAGAAGCAAGTATTCTGGGTTCTGAACTTAAAAAATGCATTCTTTTGTTTTCCCTGGCCACCAGTAAGCTAACTCATTTTCCATTTGAATGAATGGATCCCCAAGGAGGATTTATTGGCCAACTGGCAATTAACCTGGACAATTAACCAATAACTCTCCCACAAACTTCGATAAGGTTTTGAGGGTTGACCTGACTTTCTGGCAAAGGTATCCAGAGAACATCTTGTTACAGCATGTGGATGGTCTTCCATCTTCAGAAACAGAAGAGGAATGTCAAAGGTCATCGAGTGCTAGAGGTACTACAGGTCCACCGGATCTCAGCCAAGGAAACCCAACTCTATGTGCATCTTATCACCTACCTGGGATAAAACTTGGAAGGAGGCAAACACAGGTTGTCCCAGAGCTGAATTTTGGTGATTCTGCAGATACCCATACTGAAGATAAAGAAACAGGTGTGGGAGTTTCTGGGGGTATTGCTGCTTATGGATACCCAGGCTTCTGGGTTTCCGTTGCTTGAATTACCCATTATCAAGTACTTGTCCTAGACCAGCCAGGTATCACATTCTGTAAAACACCAGCCATCAACCCAGCCAGCCTACTGCCAGATGATAACCCAGTAGAGCCCCTCTATAACTTCCTGGAAGTAACTATTGTAGTCAAATATATCAGACCTGATTTAACAGATGTTCTGCTACAAAAAGCAGAAAAGGTGATGTACTTGATGAAAGCAGTTTTGCTCAATAGAAAACCAGGTATGCCAGGCCCACAGTTTTCATCTTGAACAGGACAGTATAGGTCCAGTCTCTCATTTAAGGGACTTCAGCACAGAGTTGAGCATTAACCTAGGCACTTTACTGGAGGAAGAACAAAGCCATCACTATGTACACAGACAGTTTGTATTTGGCACACCCCATTTACATGGGGTACTCTATGGGGAGGATGTTCTCATCTCAGATGGAAAGGAAATTAAAAGCAAAAAAGAAATAATGGCCATGTTAGAGGCAACATGGCTGCCCAAAGAGATAGTCATTGTCTATTGCATAGGGTATCAAAGTAGGGAATCCATTGAAGGTCCAAGGGAATAGGGAAGCACACTTGACTGCCAAGGTGTCCCTAGAACCCACGGGGTCTTTCTAGATCTTGGTGACCCTGCCTGAACTTGAATTTGCTCCAATGCCCAAACTACACAAAGGAAAGATACCAGATGGACAAAAGGGGGAGATGCCAAACAGGAGGCAAATGAGTGGTGGCTTTTGTCAGGTGGGAAACCTGTAGTAACTGTTACTATTGGAAGAACAAGTGGAGTCAAAGCTCTACCATGCCATCCATCTGGGGGCATCCAAAACTGCTGATTTACTCAGGCCCAGATATTCCTTCTTTCAACTAGACAATCTTGTTAAATACATTGTGTCCAGATGTACCACTTGTATACAAGTGAAGTCCAAAGGAGGAAGAAGAGCCCTAGAAAGACTGTGCCCAAGGAAGTATCCTCAGAGAATATTGGGAAGTGAACTTCATAGAGATAAACCCCAAAATTCTTGGCTGAAATTATTTGTTAGCTTTCATGCATAACTATTTAATACTATGCCTGCTTAGCTGACAGCTCCCTGAGCTGCCAGGATCCAGACAATACCATTGTACTCAGTGGAGCTGAAAAACTGAGTCTTCCTCAGGGCACTGTGATCCCTTCACAGTCCTAGAAAGGGAACCATTATAATCTACCTGTAGTCATAGACAATGCTATCCCAGATCCATAAAGATTAGGGCCTGGAGGGAAACCAAAGGTCATTACAGGGAAACCATAGAACCAGGGCAGTCAGGTCCAGACCCAGGGAGGAAATTTTCTATCTGAAAGCAATTGACACCTGGGATCATCTAGCCCATTGACCTTAATGTCTCCATTACGTTGCTCCAGGATATGAGTACCTAAGATGGTAAGCACCAAAACTCCAGATTTTCCAGAAACTTGCTCAGTAACCCAAAGGGTTAAAGACAAGAAGGCAGCAGAATCCAGTTCCACAGTGTTCAGGATGCTAGAAAGAGTATATCAGCTGCTTAACTGTTCCCAACAGGCCTACTCTCACCAGGACTGTTGTATATGCCTGACCCCAAGCTCCCATATTATATTGTGATTAGAGCTAATCAAACAATAAGGCCCATTTCCAATGCTGACAACTTACCTGGGACCAACCTAAGCTCATCCTTGGGGACTGCCATGGAAAGGGTGGCTGCTTAATGTCACCAAGATTCTGCCTATGTGGTTTCTCCTATGAAGATTTCTGTAGCCATATCCAGCATGTTAACCCCAGAATGGTAGTTACCATTGATTACCTGATTTGCTTATGCTAATGGCTTCACCAAGTGCGAACCTTCTGAATTGTTTGCACTGAAGAAGACCCCACTCCTTGTGTCCTATGTAAGCCAGACCCTAGTTGTTTGTGGAAAATGGAGAAGAGGGCAGGATCCACTTTATTCTAGATTCAGGGATTTTCTGTGAGTGGCCATCCATCCCTATCCTTATTCCTCTATTGGTGGGGACAGGTATTATCGGCTCCATCATAGTTGGATCCTCAGCCCTAGATATGGTGAATAAGATTTTTAAGGAACTCAGTGTTCAGATAGATATAGACCTGAGCCACCTGAAAAATTCTGTTTCTGCCTTCTGGAATCTCAGTTAGACTCCTTAACCAAGAATGTTCTTCAGAATCAAAGAGGACTGAACTTCTTTATAAGACAAGGAGGTCTCTGTATGGCACTGGGAGAAACTTATGGCTTTTATGCCAACTAGTCAGGGGTAATTAAGAGAAAGTTTAGCAGCAGTTGAAATAATAACCTTGAGGAGATATCAAGAATCTAATAACTGGGACCAATCGTTATTCTCCAGGTACTGCTGGTTAACTAGTCAACTCACAGACATGGCTGGGTCATTAGTTCTTTTGCTCCTAGTACTTAATGTAGGATCCTGCTTGCTCAATTGCTTATTTAATGATGTTAAACAGAGAGAAAAGTCTGTTAGATTGGCGATAAAGACTTTCTATTCTGCTTTAAGGGTGTCCATATGTGTTCTCTGTGCAGTTACCTTGCCACAGCATCGTTGCATTTTTATAAAAATATGCACCAATGCTTTGAGGTTTGAAAGAAGTATACTCCTTTTACAATGAAACAGAATGCTTGATGTGAGAAATACAGCTATAGACTGTTAGCTTGAAAGATGGTGTTCTGTGAGACTTCTGTCTGGGAGATACTACACACACACACACACACACACACACACACACAGACATACACACACACGAACACATTTACTCACCTCAGATAGGGAACCTGCAACAGATCAAAGTAAACACACCTAAGTCCAATTTGGTGAACAAGAGTTTGTTGGAGCTACTTTCAGGAGCACGGATAAGTGGTTATGTATAGCGCCTGATACTACCCAAAAGCATCTGCACTGCTGCAAAGCTCACCCCTCATTGGTGATGACTCTCAGAAGCTGCATTCTAGAGCTCTCTGCAGGACTGACAGGCAACTTGTCAATGCTGAGGGTGTCTTCATTACAGCTGGACTGGTTCGTCTCCTCCAGCAGCCATTTGCTATTTCTCCAGTCTTGGGGAGGAGCCCTGGAGAATCTTGTAAATTTTAGCTTTTCTAGTCTTCTAAAGTTTGTCTACTTCCCAAGTCTCATCAGCCCTACCTCTCATCTTTCTGGAGAGAATGTTTCAACTTGGAGAAAATCTGTACACAACATGATAGAAATTGAAGGGAGATCATTATAAAAAGAGAAATCAAAGGCAGCAGACAGGCCATGGACCAACTTGGATATGTCAACAGTGGCTGCGTAAAAGTGCATGATTGGGAAATTCTCAGGCTGTGCCTGGACTCAGTGAATGGTAATGGTTTAGTTATGTCTGTTACAGTGAAGGAGGGAGCCAACAGTGGCATGTGTGCCATGAGTGTAGCACCATTTGACTGGAGGAATGCACATGTAATATAGTGGGGGAAAGCAGGGTAATTTGGGTCATTATTATAGTCAATCTACATTATTCTTTTAAATCCATTCTATCATCTATCTATCTATCTATCTATCTATCTATCTATCTATCTATCTATCTATCTATCTATTCTGTGTGTTCAAGTGCATGATGTCACAGCTCATGTGTTGAGGCCAGAGGACAGTTTCAGTGAGTCAGTTCTCTCCTTTCACTATGTAGGTCCCAGGCATTGAATCCTGGTTGTCAGGCTTGGAGACAAGTATCTCTACCATAATCTGTCTTCTGGATCCCCCTCTATCCACATTCTTATTAAAAATTCTTATGTACTTGGATATTTGTGTTCTTTTGGCAAAAAAATGATCTTCCTGGTGTTTTCGAAAACGATAGTTTCCAACCTATGGATAAAGATCAGCTAGACACCTGCTAAGGTGTTAATTGGTGATAACTGGATTAATATGAGACCCGGGAGCTTTTTTCATCTCTGTCACTAACTAGCTGTGTGACCTTGAGCAAATCCCTTAATCCTCCTAGACCTCTATTTCCTTGTCTTCAAAACAGGGATGTCATCTGAGTGATGTCCCAGAGTTTGCAAGGCTTAAAGGGGACGACAATCCCTTCATTCATGGTACACAGAAAACATTGTGTAGATGTAAATCATGACGCTTCCCATGGAACTGGAGCAAACTGGTCAAGGGTAGCATTTTCCCCAAGTGTGTCCCTTGAAACTCTAGTTACATGAGATGTCAGTAAATGCTACACCAAGGCCCCTAAACAAATAACAACACTCTCTCCCAAATGAGGTTAGGAAACTTGTGGATAGATGAGGTTACGTTAATATATTCAGCATGGAAATTATCAACATTTACTTTTATTTGGCTTTGCTTCTAAGGGTTTCATTTGCCAAAATGTATAGCCAGACTGGCCTGGAACTCCCTACACAGAGCTGGCTAGCTTCAGTTCTCTTGCCTTTATCTTCTGTGTGCTGGGATTGCATGTGTGTGCCAACATGCTGGGTTGGATAAATTTTATGTTCTTCTCTTCTCTTCTCTTCTCTTCTCTTCTCTTCTCTTCTCTTCTCTTCTCTTCTCTTCTCTTCTCTTCTCTTCTCTTCTCTTCTCTTCTCTTCTCTCCTCTCCTCTCCTCTCCTCTCCTCTCCTCTCCTCTCCTCTCCTCTCCTCTCCTCTCCTCTCCTCTCCTCTCCTCCCTCCCCTCCCCTTCCCTTCCTTTATATTTTTTTTGTTTATGTGTACATATGCAAATACAACATGGCTGGCATGTGGAGGTCAGAGGACAACTTGTAAGAGTCAATTTTCTCTTTCTAGGCCGGTGCTGGGGATTGAACTCAGTCTGTCGGGTTGGTGACAAACACCTATCCCTCTCTACCATCTCACCAGCCTCAGTCTTTACTCTTTGATATACATTCTCAACCATTGAAAGTTTGGAAATAGTATACATTGATTCCCATGCTTATTTAGATGCAAAAGTCTTCTAAAAATCAATTCTTTGACATAGACTCCTTTGGAAAGCATTGAACAATCTGACTCGCCTCTCCCTTCAGACGTCAATGCCCTCTGATTCATTCTTTTATTCAGCTGATGTGAAAATTCCTCTGGTATATGTCAGACACTCTTCAAGGGACAAAAACGAGAAAAAAGTTTCCAGTCTCATAAAGTTTATGTCCTAGCAGTTGATGTCACTTACCAAAGTATGTGTTTCCTTAGAAAACTGACTGCTCCAGCCTTAACTCAAACACATAAGCTAGTTCTGTTGAATAAAAAAGTCCAATGCACAAGGTTGATTGGGGAAGTATAGCACTGTAGTTTGTTCTGCTGCTGCTGTAAGCACTATAGCTAAACCTAATGTGGGGAGGAATGAGTTTATCTCATCCTGCAGGTTATAGGTCATCACAGAGAGGAGCCAGAGCAGATATTCAAGGCAGGAACCTGGAAGTAGAAAGTGAATCAGAGACCAGTGAAATATTGCTACTACTAGCTTGCTCCCTCTGGCTTGCTCAGCAAGTTTTCTTATACAGTTCAGACTAGCCTGTGGAGGTATGGCCCTTCCCACAGTGAGCTGGATCCTCCCACACTGATTAGCAGCCAAGAAAATGCCTCATGGACATACCCTCAATCTTCAGAGGACATGCTATAGTTGATAACTTGGGGTACGTCAGACTGATAGCTGAAGCTAACTAGGAGAGGTGGTTTAAGGACAAGTAGACAGACTTATATGTATGTTTTTGCTTTTCTTTCATTCACTCACCAACTGAAGTTAAACCATAGACATAGACCTGAAGCAGGAGATGGTGTTACATGGGATGGAGAGAAACACAATGTCCTTGATTCCTTCACTCATGGGCTCAGTCTCTTGAGAAATTCTTGCATCTAGCACACAACAGAGTGTGCTGACCTTCCTAGAATCTGCCATCTAGATGGACAGTAAGAAGAAAACGTGGGTACTTGTCACTCAGGTTGTCAGGTATGCTGTGGTGGGTAGCAGAGGGCAATATAGGAGTTCATCACAGTAGCACCTGCCCTAGGCAGGAGACAAAGCATCTTGGTAGAATCATCATTTCAGTTAGATTATCCAGATATTGTTAGGAGGTTGCTGAGACTAGTCAGGCAGAAATAGGGAGTGGGAAAAGTGTTCTGGGCAGTGGGGACTACCGCAAAGGTCCAGAAGAGATCCTGTAACAGCAGTACAGTCAGAAAGGAAGGAGTGTGAAAGGATATACTTATACATGAGAGGTCTGCAGCTGAAATAAAACTGAAGACCATCGGTAGTTTCCCAGTGGAAAGTTTTGAGGCCATAGCCAACTCTACGGTTCTTAAATGCTACCCTTTAAGTTAATCTGTCTCTGTCACTGTCATTGCCTCTGTCTCTGTCTTTCTCAAAAACATCTGTAGTTTCACAAGAATTTTGGCACACTGAGAATTCTTCCAAGTCCTAGGCATTTATTGCTTTCCACAGATATAGGCATTAGTAGTGTTATCATGATAAGTAAATGTTAAAATCGAAGCTTAAGATGATTATAGCAAAATATGGAATTGAATGTTTATGTTGCAAAAAAAAAAAATCCAGAGACTCCAGACCTAGTATCTCTCATTTTTCCATTCTGCTACCGTCCAGCAATCCTGTACTCAGGCAAAAAGATGGTGGCAAGATGGCTGCCAGCAACTCCAGGCTTTTTTTGTTTCATGTCCAAGTCCAGTGAAAAGGAAAAGAAAAACCTTCCTGAAGCTACTACATAGGTCCCTGCATTCATTGAGATCACCCCATCTTATTCCATGTGTTCAGTCCTGAAACAACTATGATAGGACAGGCTTGAATCACATGACCTGATTCTGGAGCAGGAGGTGGAGACTGAGACACAACCCAGAATACTCATGCCATCCTTCTCCACCCCTTCTCCCTGCTCTCTCTCTCTCTCTCTCTCTCTCTCTCTCTCTCTCTCTCTCTGTCTGTCTGTCTGTCTCTGTCTCTCTCTCTCTGTCTCTCTCTCTGACTCTCTGTCTCTGTCTCTCTCTGTCTCTGTCTCTCTCTCTCGTGTGTGTGTGTGTGTGTGTTCGAAGGCACATGAACAGGTAGGTACATGCAAATGCAAATCAAACGTTTATTTTTGAGACAAGAGCTCTCATCAACCTGGAGTGCACTCATTCAGCTAGTCTGCCTGGCGGCTGAGTCCACAGGGATCTGCCTGTCTCTGCCTCTCTAGTGCTGGGATCACAGAGACCTGCCACCATGTTCAGCTTTTTGACACTGAGTTCTGGGGATCGAACCCAGGTCCATACGCATTGGTGGCAAGCACTTTACCAAATGAAGCATCTCCTAACCCCGGGAATTGTTTTCTAAAGCAATTGGGGTCACTAGTAGAGGAGTGGAGAGTCAGTGGGGAGAAAAGGAAAAGAACAGAGCAAATAGGAGATGGAAAGGTGGGGGTGTGTACTTTTTTAACTAAGAAAGAAAAAACTAAGAATACCAAAGAAGAGAAAACATAGAAGAGACAGAAACATTTTATTCTATCTTCAGGAATATGAAAAATGGATTGGTTCCACAGAGAACTTTTGGATATTGGAAATAGAATAGAAGGTGAAATATGGGAAAAGGAACCCCAACCCCCATATTGATTAGATAAGCCTCCCCCCACCCCAATGCCTGCCACTGACCAGTCACCTGACCATCAAATTTCAGTTCCTAGGAGAGGAATGTTGAGGTCATCAACTCATGGTGGTCATGGTCATGGAAGGCTTGGTCTACCTTCAGGCCCAGGCCCAGAGCTAGAACATAGGAGGCTTTGGCTCCTGAATGTCTCCCAGCAGCAGAAAAGCTTGCCTCTTGCAATAAACCACTGTCTCTCATCATTGGCTTATTGGTTCTTACATCTGAAGTTGTCTCACCTATAACTCTGCAGGCTTCAGATCCTTCTCATCCATAAAGAGAAGGTATCATTTAGGACAACAGCCAAATCTGGCCCTGGACAGTGCCCAGATAATTTATTTTTCCAGACAAAGTTTTGATTTGCAGCACAGGATGACCTTAAATTTGTGATTCTCTCACCTCTGCCTCCTGAGTGCTGGGATTTGCACAAATGCACTCACATCTCTGGCGGAAACAATGTTTTAAACACAAATGTGGATGTCTCACGGCATAAGCATGGTCTGTCATCTGTGTCTTCTGTAGGCCCCTGCTATCTATTCCCTGGCCCTTTTAATGTTCATCCTGACTGTATGGCAGAGGAGAGATTTGATTTTGCAGTCTTGACCCAATTCTCCTTTCATGCATTAGTCAATCAGGCACTTGAGGATGTCCTTGTGATCAGGTATTTCTAATGACAAGAAAGGGAGGGAGAAAGAATTGCAACTTTTCCTTAGCCAGAGAATTCATTCTCTTTCAAAGCATCACCTTCCAGTAAGATGCACTTCACCAGTGAGACCGAGGGATGTTTAAAACTCCTCTTGGAATTGTTCTCAGTGTCTGAAGCTCCTGTTTTGAATATGCTCAAAAGTGAAAAAAAATCCTTGTTCTTTATGAAGGGATCTGATCTCTGGAAGAAGCCTGCAGCATTGGGGCCCAAGTGTGGCTGACAAGGACAACCTGGGAACCTGTCTCTTCCTTTTCCTTTGTGTCCAAAGCAAGTGCAGGGATGTTACCATTAACTGAGGTCCTTGGGGAATCTCTTTAAAGCTTTATTTATCCTTATGGTTCAGATCTTTTGTGTGTGTGTGTGTGGGAGGTGTGTGTGCATGCATGTCTGTGTGCAATTGTGTGCATGCGTGTCTGTGTGCAATTGCGTGGAGGCCAGTGGTTGGCTTCTGGTGTCTTCCTCAGTTGCTTAGCCACCTTACTTTTTGTGTTAAAGTTCTTCACTGAACCCAGAGCTCACACATGGCTTACTGATTAGTCAGTGAAGTCTCAGACCTGGGATTATAGGTGCGAACCATCATGCCTGGCTTTTTACATGGCCGCTAGGGATCCAATACAGGTCCTCCTGTCTGCATGGCAAGCATTTTTGATGGCTGAGCCATCTCCCTGCCTGACTCATCTATTAGATGTTCCGTAAAGGTCTGTGTGACAATGACTTGGTTCACATCTGCTGGTGCTACTAGGTAGTGGTGGAACCTTTAGGAGGTGAGGCCTTGTGGAAAAATGTTAGGTCGTTGGGTGGAAGGATATGCTTTCAAAGGGCATATTGGGACTCTAAGATTAGTCGTGTGTGTGTGTGTGTGTGTGTGTGTCTGTGTGTGTGTGTCTGGCTCTCTCTACATCTATTTCTCTTTCTCTGTCTTTCTCTGTCTCTTTTTGTCTTTGTCTCTCTGACCTTCTTTAGCTATTATTTAACAACCTTTGCACTGCATTGCATAGCCCAGGATTGCCTTGAACTTGCAACTATCCTCCCACATCGACCTCCCAAGTTCTGGAACTACAGGTGTTCCCACCATGATTTTATTTGAAGGCAGACAGCAGGGTTCTGCTATGCAACCCTGGCTATGCTGGAACTTACTACACAGCCCAAACTAGTATACCCCTTTTTGCTTTCTGAATGTTGGAATTATGAGCATACACTTCTATATTCTCTTTCATTTTTGCTTCCTGGCCACCACAAGGTGAGCATCTTTGACTCAACACAAACTTCCCACCACAGTGTTCTTCTACATCATGCAAAACCATGGGGCCAAGTGACCATAGACTGAACCTGAACTGAAATAAACCTTTCTTCCTTATACATTGCGTATCTCAGATGTTTTTGCACAGTTCCAGAAACTTCTTGAGCAGCACATTTATTACTTTCTCATGTCCCTAATTTAATAATCAACAATTTATATTTTGGTAGTTGAAAGCACAAAAATCATAAGATGTCCCCTTCCATTCTTTGTTCCTCAGCCAAATTTCTTTCAAATTTTCCATGAGATTTTCTAGAGAGTTTAGGAAGCTGCCTCCAGTATCTTGAAAAAGCCTCAGAAAAGCGTCTAGAAATAACTTTAGCACTGCTCTCATGCTTGCCCAAGACCATCATGTCTAAGTTCTATGCCCAATACCCACCTTATCATCTTATTCCTGATCAGTCTCTATAATGGAGACCAGATCCCTGCTGAGCTGTGCAAGGTGTGAGCCCTGATTTCCTTATATAATCCCCATACAGAGCCTTTACTGGATGGAGGTGGGGCAGATAACATCAGCAACCCCTCTCCCTCCCAAGTAGTGAAGATTAAGTGAGATGATTTGTGTAAATGTCTCTAGGAGGGTTTGATGGTTAATTTCATTTGTCTCCTTGGCTCGGCCCCATGCCCAGTTGTCTGGCTGAACATTCATTAGGATATCACTGTGAAGGTATTTTGTAGATGCAATGAGCATCCCCAGTCAGCTGGTTGGGCATGAGTAAAACACATTGCTCTTTGTAAGGAGGATGATCCCCATCCACTATGGTGAAGGCCTTAGAGCTAATTCTTAAGAATTCCCATCACAGCAATTCTGTTCCCCAAAGGAATTCTGCTTTAGGAGTGAGATATAGGAAGAACCCTGCTGTTTCCAGCCTGCTGATCTGCCCTGCGGTTTTCATCTCAAAACAGCAACACCAACTCAAGCTTGAATTTTCAGCCTACTGCTTTGTCCTGTGAAGTCCAGACTTGCCAGTCTCCAGGATCATGTGAGCCAAATCCTCAAAATAAGTCTCTGTGTTTTTATATAAACTCCATTGGTCTGTTTCTCTGGAGACTCCCACTGATACAGATGAAGAAATTGCATTCACAGGGAAAAGAAATTTAAATAAACTTAAATTTTAACCCTGGTGCTTCCACTGACCGCTGAAGGTCCAACCCCCAGGCAAGACTCTTCACCCTCTGAGCTTCTGGTTCTTTACCTACCTGCTGCCCCTCCACCCTGTTGGGAGAGGCAAACACAGAAAATGATTATTAAGCATCCCATGTATGCATACTGTCATGATTTGATTCTACCATGGGATGCAAACTCATCTGTCACATATTGGTGAGCCTAGACTACATCTCTCTAAACAGGGTCCTTTCCCTGAAACCCATCCATGGCTGCACGTGGCAAATGTGTAGTCAGGAGACGAAGGCTAATCTTTGAGCAGATACTTGTCAAAGGGGCTCAAAGGTTCCAGCTCAGGCCACAGATGGTTCTACACAGACATGGGGAAGTAGAGGGAAGAAAGGAAAAGAAACAGAAGGGGGAGACTTGTGGAGGTGGATGCAGGCTAGTGTCCAAAGATGACAAAGGACAGGAAGATGTGGGAGGAGGTTCTTAGGGATCCGGGTATGATTTGCTGGGGTGTCAGGTCAGCTCTGCAGCTTGCAAGTTGATTGCTACAAATTAGCTGAGACAGGCTTCATCAGAGCACAGGGATCCAACCCTAAGGGTCCCACTTTTTCTCTCCTCTCGGGTTAGAGCCAATCAAACTGAAGAGGGTCGCCAGAAGCACTGTGAAAGAGCTCTCCTTTGCCATCTTTGTGCGTCAGAACATGGCTCTGCCGTGTTCCACTTATTTTTAACTGCCAGCAACTCAAGGGCTGGTGCTCAAGTCTGATGGAACATTCTGGAGTATCTGAAGTGCCCCTGTGTTGCTGTCCACCCGGACTTGGTGTTCTTTATTACATCATTCAGACCTTTTCCTGTATCCCTGACTCAGAGTGGAAATGATCTGGTAATTGCTTACCTAAAGCTGCTGTCTCCGTTGGAATGTTTGGTGAGAGCAGGACCTCTGACTGTTTAAGACAGAGTTGCATGCATCTCGGGCTGACCTTGACCTCACTATATAGTTGAAGATGACTTTGGACTGCTGATCCTTCTGCCTTCACCTGCTCAGTGCTGTGATTACAGGTGTGTCACCTGCATGAACTGAGACCAGGAATCTCATCTAGCTTGTATCTGGGCTCTCATTCTTCTCCAGAGAAGTATGCACTGACATTTCCAGATTGTTCATTTAGGAGTGGAATAAACAGCAACATTGCTGAGGGCCTCCGTGGGTCAGATACAGAGTCCAGAACTATTCAGGCACTTCTCATCTACATGTGTGTATAAGTGTGTGTATGTGTGTGCGTGTGTGTTTGTACATATGTGAATACTTGTGGAGGCCAGAGGTAGGTGCCAGAGGTATCTTCCTGGAGGGTTCTTCATCTTTTTTTTTTTCATTTACAGTTTTAAAATTAATTTAATTTTTTTCTTTGACAATTTCACACGTGCACATGATGTACCATGACATTCTCACCCCAAGCCTCTCCCACCTCCTGGCTTTCTCTGTCCATAACTCACTTCCTTGTAAATTTCATTCTGGCATTTAAGTTTATTCTTAACTATCTTGGAACTCAATGACTTTGCCCAGGGCAGTCTGTGTGACCATCGGTATGGAGCTATAGTGGAAAATGAGTGAACTCACAGTGGATACACAACCAAAGACAATGGCTGCTCCCCTCTCTTCTAGAATGTACGAATAGCTAGTGGTTCTTCAGTAAGGGATAGCCCCTCCCTTATTCACCGTCATTCATGGGGCCAGTCTTGTGTAGATCCAGTGCAAGTAACCATAGTTCTAAGTTTACGGGTACACTGGTTGTAAGGAGTCTAATGGCTGGCATCTGACATCTCCCCACCTTCCAGCTCTTGCAGACTTCTCACCTGCTCTTGCACAATGTCCCCTAAGCCGTACAGATGGTTAGATCTGGTAGTGTACTTAGTGGATAATTTTGTCAACCCAACACAATCTAGAATCGGGAAAGGAGCTTCTGTAAGGAATTGTGTAATTAAGCCAGCCTGTGGGAGATTTTCTTAATTATAGGTTAACAGAGGGAAAAAGACAAACCCTATGTATGGGTGGCACCATTTCATGGGCCTGGACCCCCGATTGTGTAGGAGGAAAGAAGGTAAGCAGAGCATGTACTGCACTCTTCTCTCATATGTGAGTATAGCATGCTCAGTTCTCTCAAGCTCCTGCTGCCGTGAATTTCTTGCTATGATGACTGTGGCATGGAATTGGGAGGTAATAGAAGTCCCTTTCCCCCCACCCCCAAGTTGCTTTATTCTGGGTATTTTATCACAACAGAAAACAAAGCCAAAACAGTTAAATGTCTTGTTTAGGGCTGAGTTCACAACTGTTGATTATTCTCATCATCTTGGGCATCTGTGAGTCTTTCTTTGTGTTCACAGGCATTCACTGCAAAAAAAAAAGTTGTTTTGGTTAAGGCTGAGAGAGTAGCTCAATCTGCCTCGCACTGTGATCCTTTAATATAGTTCCTCATGTTGTGGTGAGCCCCAACCATAAAAATTATTTTTCTTACTACCTCATAACTAATTTTGCTACTGTCATGAATTGTACTGCGAATATTGGCGTTTTCTGATGGTCTGTGGATATAAATACAGATACTTAATGCTGAGATTTGATGCTATATCTATCCAACTGAACAACAGCAGGAAGTTCCTATGGGACCTATGACCTCCCCACACAAGAGGGCATTTCAGCCACTCTTGGACTAGTGAACAAATCATCTCTGATAGGTTTTTTTTGTGGTTCATAGGGTTCACAGCTAGGCATGACCACTGATGTTTTTATTCCCCCAGCAGTCTGCAGAGCAACTGCTGGCACTCCAAAAGCTAGCCAGTGGAGAGGACATTCCCCATTCAGTTCTCGTTGGCTCTCTCTCTATCTTGCATCCAAGGTATGTGGAGTCTTCAGCAATAGGGTTTTATCCTCTAGACGAGGTGGGTGACCAGGAGGACTGACAAAAGCCTGTCTGCTTTTGAGGGATTCAGGGGCCTCCCCGATCCACTCCTATGGTAGTATTCCACACTCGGGACTGACAGTGGCTATTCAGTACTCTGTGCTACTAGACACAGCATTATCTAGGTATGCAGACCAATCCTCTTCTTTCCCTTTTTAGTGTACTTTATCTGGGCCACAATATAGTAGGTCTCTATATAGCTTTTTCATAAATATTCACTGTGGTTAATGCTCTCCCCTGCTCCTTGTCTCCCTAACCTTCTCCCCGTGCTCTGCTTCAACCTTCGCACTCCCAATATTTTTCCTCTCTGTTTTCTTTTAACCTATGTTCCACCATTTTTCTTCCCTTGAGGTATCCTTTCTCCAGAGTCTCCTTCCTAGCTTCCTGATATCCAGAGGCACTCCTGGCTAAACAAACAGAACAAAATTGTCGAAGCTGGAATCCACATGTGAGAGAGGATACGTGGTTTGTCTGCCTGGGCCTGGATTATCTCACTTAATGTTTTCTGATTTCATCTATACACTTGTAAATTTTGTTTTATTTTATATCATAGCTGAATACAGTTCTGAATGTATACATTTCCAACTGATCAGCTGATTGACATCGAGGCTGATTCCATTTCCTAGTTTTGTGGCTAGATCAGCATTGAACATGGATACACAGATATCTTTGTGGAATACATCCAGAAGTGGTATAGCTAGGTCAGCAGTGATTTTAGTTCTAATTTTTTTTGAGAAACCTCCAGACTGATTTTCCAAGTGATTGCACTAAGTTTGCACTCCCATGAACAATGGAGAACAGGTCCCTTTCCTCCTATACACATTAGCATTTGTTGTAATTTTTATTTTTGATGATAGCCATTTAAATTAGGATGAGAGCTGATCTTAAAGTGATTTTAATCCTCACTTCCCTGATGACCAAGGATGTTGAGTACTTTCTAAGTCTTTCCTTACTTTTTGTGTTTTTTTTTTTTTTAGGTCCCTGCTTCATTTCTTAATTTCTTAATTGAGTTGCGTGCTTTCTTGGCTTTTAAAAAAAGTTCCTTGTATATTCTAGACACTAATTCCCTATCAAATGAAGAGCAAGCAAAGTTTTTTCTCCTATTCTCTGGGATGTTTCTTCGTTTGATTGACAGATTCCTTTGCTGTACAGAAGACTTCTAGTTTTATGAAATCCCATTTATCAACTGTTGGTCCTGTTTCCTATGTAGAAACTCCCTGTGTGTGCCTGTATGTTAACACAGACTCCCAACTTTTGCTTCTAGCAGTTTGTGGAGTTTATTTTCTAGAGTATTGGGTCTTCTGTTGAGGTCTTTTGTAGATTTGCATTTGAGTTTTGTATGTGAGAGAACAGGACTATTTTCTGTCGTTTGCACGCTGACCCCGGATTCCCCGGTACCATTGTTGAAGATGCTGTCCTTTCTTCAGCATACATTTATGGCTCCATTGTCACATCCAGTAGCTGAAGTTGTGTGGACTTTAGATCTGGGTCCTCTATTCTATTCTACTGATCCATCCATCTATTCTTTTTTGTGCTAGCAGTATGCTGCTGTTTTGTTTTTATTAGGATGACTATGGTGATACTCCAGTAATATTATTTTTTGTTCGGGTTCCTTTGATTGGCCTTTGTCTTTTATGTTTCCATATAAAATTTAAGATATGATTTTGCACATATCTGTAAGAAATGCCTGGCATTTTGATGGACATTTCACTAAATCTGTAGATTGCTTTTACAGACTGGTCATTTTCACAATATTAATTCTTCCAATTTGTGAACACTGGTGTCTTTTATCTTCTAGTGTCCTCTTCAATTTTGTTCCTGGTATCTTAAAAACCTCAGTGTAGTCTTTCATTTTCTTGATTGGGTATGTGTGTGTGTGTGTGTGTGTGTGTGTGTGTGTGTGTGAATGTGATCAATCCCTTGGTTTTATTTATATTTATGAGAGATACTTATTTGTGTGTATTAATTTTGCAGGCTATCATTTTGCTGAAAATGTTTATCAACTCTTAAGATTTTTATGTTATTGGAGTCTTTAGGTTTCTTAAATATAGATTCATATTACCCACAAATAGGGGTACTTTGACTTTCTCTTTTCCTATTCGTATTCCTTTATTTCACTCTCTTGTGTTATTGCTCTAGCTAAGATTCCAGGCACTACATTGAATAGGAGAGAATGAATATCCTGCCTTATTTCTGATCCTAGTGAAGACTCTCTGAATTTTTCATTTCACATGACGTTGGCTAAAGGTGTGTCATGTTGAAGTATCCTGTCTCCATTTGTAATCTCTACATGACTTTTTTATGAACAGGATGGTAGATTTCATCAAAGGCCTTTTCTGGGTCTATTGATGTGATCATATAACTTCTGTCTTTTAGTCCATTTATGTGATAAGTTATATTTCTGATTTATATACATTGAGCTATCCCTTCATTGCTGTTATCAAGCCAAATTAACCATAACGAGTGATTCTTTTATGCGATTTTAAAATTCAGTGTGTTGAGAAGTTTCTCATCTATGTTCATCAAGGAGATCACTTTGTAATTCACTTTTTTGTTTTGTTTTTATCTGATTTTAATATTGGTATAGTACTGGGGTCATAAACAGAGTTTTGAAACATTCCTTCCATTTTTATTCTATGGGATGATGTGAGCAGAGTTGGTGTTAGTTAAAGGTCTAGAACAGAGCACTAAATCCATCCAGTCCTGTGGATTTTTGTTGTTATAAGCCTTTTTATTACTCTCTAAATCGCATTGTTGAATATAGATCTGTTTATACCAGTCATCTTTATTTAACCACAAGTGTCTAGAAATGGCTGAGTTCGAGGTGGAAGCTGAGAAAACCCACTTCAGATACAGAAGCTTAAAAATGAAAGCTTTGTTTTCCCGGTGTTCAGGAAGGCGGCCAGTTCAGGATCTAACCCACATACCCAAAAGGAGAGTGTACAACATTTTAAAGGATGGAAACACAAAGCGAGGGGGGACCTGGGAGAAGCTGCAGGGTTATCCAATCGTATTTTGACATTATGGCTTAAGCAAGGGAGTACCCATTGGAGACTGGGCTGTATCCAGGGCACTTGGCTTCAAGATCCTGAATTCATACTCCTAGACCTTAGATTTCGAGCTCAGAGTGATAAGGGGATAAAGAGCGGGTCAGCTGCACATAATTAGGGCATAATAGGCAATGTTTATATATAATATATACATAGATATGTATAAACAATTGTATATAAACATATAAACTATATATACATATAAAACTTATGCCCCTTGGTTTAGGTAGCAGAAGTTTCTATATTCTTTAGCTGTTAACAGACAATTAAGGAAACAGTTGGAGAAGTAGAACAGGTGTTTCCTCCTAGACCTGGGAACATGAACTTGTTTGACCCTGATAGAAAGATGAAGAAGTTGTCCTTGAGATGACTGGACTCAGACAACTGTTTGCCACAGAAGCTGTTCAGATATAAGGAAGTCCCCAGCCCCCACAGGGTCCAGGTCCTTGAGTTTAGTTTCTCTTTATGATTAAATGGAATCTGACAACCAAATATTAATACTTAGAAGTAGTTTATTTTGCTTGTTCCCAACAGAGACACATCTATTCATTGAGATATTCCATTCTAATCCATTACATGTTTGTAAGTTACGTCCCTGTGATTTTTGAACTTCGTTAGCATCTGTTGTAATGTTTCATTTTCCATATCTTATTTTGTTACTTTGGGTCTTTGCTCTTATTCCTTTGGGTGACTTAGTTAAGAGATTGTTAGTCTTGCTTAACTTTTTGGAGGACCAACTGTCTATTGCATTACATCTTTGTGTTAGTTTTGTTTGTATTTCGTTAATTTCTGCTCCAATCTTATTTCCTTCTCCCTGTCTACTGCTTTTGGATTGTTGTTGTTGATTTTTTCCCCAAAGCCTTAAAATGTTTCACTAAGTTCTTTATTTGAGATCTTTCAAGTTTCCCCACAGAGGCACACAATACTGTTTAAACGTTTCTTTTAATATTGCCTTCATTTTATCTTATGGATTTTGGTATGTTGTGATCCTTAGGGGACATTCACATAGGACTGCTGACTTCGTGTGTGTGTGTGTGTGTGTGTGTGTGTGTGTCTTGGTTTATCATACTGTTTGTGTTTTTATGATGGGACCAGGGCATCTGCAGGTGACACGTTTGTTATCTTATTATGTGAGTTTTTAGTCTGACAGGCCAGAATCAGAAGGCAAGGGCATGGACAAGGAGACTTGGAGGAGTCTGGAGTAGAAGCACCTAAAGCAGAGAGTGCTGGGGCTAGGGTGCTGTCTCTTTCCACGTTCAGGTCCAGGTCTTGGGCTAGACTGACAGCAAAGAACAGCTTGGTGGTATGGGTCTGAAGGTGAAACCACGTTAAGGTATAGGCAAAGTATTGTTGGGGCTGGGTCTTGGACTATGGCTCAGGACCAGGGCCATGGTGACCATATGGTACAGTTGGGAAATGCAAGTTCAGAGACAGAGGAAGGTGGGGTCTGAGATAGAGCCACTGCTTGGTTTTATGGGTCTATAAAACCTTGGGGAAGGTGAGGTCTTTTAATGGCTGTGGGGTTGTTGCTGATTGGTAAAAGTTATTGGAGCAGCTGGGTTGCATAAATATGGAAGTGGAGTAGGCCATAGTATAATGTGGGGTCTTCCTAGCTTACTGTTTTTAGATAGGATCTCTCAGTGAGCTTGGAGCTCATTGGCTCAGCTAGACTAGCTGGCTAACTAACTAAGCAAGCTCTCGGATCCTTCTGTCTTCACTGCCCAGTGCTGGGATTTTACAGGGGCAAAGAGCCACGCATAACTTGCTAGGTTGGGTTCAGTGGACTTAAACTGGAGTGTTCATGCTTGCCCAACCAGTGCTTTATCCAGGGATCCATCTCCCTATCTAATCATAATGATAACTCTGAGTGAGGTATGGACACCTTTGTCTTACTGATAAGAGAATTAAAGTTCAGAGAGATTAAATACCATGTATGGGCTGATGATCCTAAGGTATATAATTTTAAATAGTTGAAGGAATAAAAAAAAATATCTTTCTGTGGTGACAGCAACAATGTGTTGGAAGTTGCTTCTAGCTCTCATGTGAAAAAGAAAATTGAGACAGTATCTTTGACTTTAGTGAAAGTAGTGCTAAAATCATTTACTAACGCCTGCAAAGGGTGAAGTAGGTGTGCCCAGAAGCACATGTGCTATCTAGTCTCTATTCTTACAGTGTCTTCCAGGAGACACCCTGGGTATGTATAGTAGAAGCAAATGTTTAAAACGAAGGAGATAGAGCAAGTGAGAGACAGAAACGCTCTGCTTCTTTTTTGACCCTGGACTTTAATCCTTCCTGCTGTGAAAACACATGCATGTTTGGAGGGTAGCCTGGATCCTGCAGTAGGAACTTTCTCTGCAGATTCTCAGGAAGTAAGGTGGTACTATTGTTTCTTCAGCTGACTTCATGATCTGGGGATGGGTCTTGGATGACCCCGATCATCACTGTGGGCTTCCTACAGGTTTTCCAGTGAAAAGAGGCATAGAATGGAGCGGGAGTCAGTCAAGTGGCTGACCTGCATTTGGAACCTGAGACCTGGTTACAGAGATATCTTTGCTTTGGATCCATCTCCTGAATTACTGTGCACTCACTCTGCCCAACGCAGACTTGGGACCTTCCACGAAGTGCAGTGTATTGATTAACTGTGGGGTTTGCAGGGGTGAAGGCCCCATGCTGCTCATCCCTGGGCAATCCTGGATAAGTTATTTAACTTCTTCGAGCCTTGGTTACCTCCTTACAGTTTTATCTGTCTCAGGGGTCTGGTAGGAGAATTAAATATGACAGTTTGTATAAGGAAACAATTTGGCTCTGGCATACAGCAGGAACTCAATGCATGTTAGTTGCTATCTGTAGGAAATCAACAAGCAACCTGAGATACTAGGAAATTCAACTGCGATCTGGATCTATCTAAATTGCTCGAATCAGGAACTTGTCAATTTTGGTGTATTTCTTTTCTTTTCGTTCTACATTTTCCCCCTGGTGTTTGTTTTAGATTTTTTTTTATGTTGTGATTATTGCTGATTTTGAATATTAGAAGACAAGATCTTACTGTGCAGCCCTAGCTGGGCTTTTACTCACGATCCTCAAAAGCCTTCGCTCCCAGAAAGCTGGGCTTACAGGTGTGAGTCACTATTTCTCTAGCTGACATCTGGAAGTTTCAAATATATTTCACCAATGTTTCTAGAATTGATATTTTTATTTTTTCAGAAAAGAGAGGAGTAGGGCAGGGCTGGTTAGAGCTATTCCTCTCTGGGAAAGTCTCAGTACTCCCTATTGCTTGTCCTCCTCTCTCTAATTAATCAGGGAGATAGCCACCTCCTCTTTCTGTGTACAAAGACTCTAATTTGAGACTAAAGTTAGGGGTCGCTAGGCTTGAGCGCAAGCAAACCTTGTCTCAACAGGCAGGTCCTCTGTCTTCTTTAAGAAGCCATCAAAAGAAGGTGTGGGGTTTTTCCTGGAGTCCCAGCAGATTGATGACCTTGTCTCAGTGCTTGGCTGCCAACAAGACATCTATATCATCTCCTCCACCGCAAAGTCTAGTGAACCCCGGGAAAGCAGAGGTGAAAAGGATGTAAGAAATGGATGCTGGGAAAGAGAGCCATTAAATGCAGTCTTCTGCATACAGCATGGCGGATACAAGGATGAATAAGCAGCAGCTGTGGTCACCTGCACAAGACCTGTAAAAAACAAGCAATCAAAAGAAACCAAGGTAGGAGTGGGTGGTAGCTAAGAAGATGAGTGCAGTATTAATCAGAGAGTCATTCGGGGCAGGTAAACAACATATTCTCTCTCTCTATGAAACTGCCAAAAATAAATTAAAAAAAAAAAAGAAATAGCAGCTTACATCATAGCATCTCCGAGTTTAAACTATGGTTAATCAGGCACTGGGTATATACCAGGAGTTCAAGGCCTTGGCAGCCTTCAGGTCTATTTTGTATTTGCTACAATGGAATACTCAAGATCAGGTTATTAATGGTAAGCAGAAATGTTCTAAGGCTCAAGGTTCTGGAGGCTGGGAAGTCCAAGGCCATGGTGAGAGCATCTATTCAGTATTTTTGTGAGACTGACTTTATTATCCCATGGTTGGAGGTGAGAAGGAGAGGAAGCGGGTAGAGAGAAAGAATGCGTGAGAAATGATAAAATGACATGTGCAGCCTCAAGCTATCCTATAATCAGTACTAATCCACTCATGTGGCTGGAATCCCATGACCTAAATACCTCCCATGAGGCCCTACCTCCCAATACTGCTCTATGGGACTTCATACTTTAGCCTGTACTCTTGGAAGACATTTTATTCAGCTTGTCTGCTCCTGTTTGATGTATGACAAGATTGCAACTAAGAATGTTTAACTCACTTGTTCAAAGTAGTTCATCCAGAGCTGAGATTCCAACCTGGATGGACTGTATTTTAGCATCCTCATGCTAACTGCCGAAACATTAAGTGAAAATTCTGGCTTAAGGAAGAAATCTGAGATAATACAATAACAGGTTTATAAGATAGGCAAAGAGAGACCATAAGTGAGTCTTAGCTATGCTTGCAAAGCCCAGCTAATCAGTTCATCTTATAAGGAATGTTCATGAGACCAAGATGTCTGGGATGTGCTTGATACTGGTTGCCGTTAGAGTTCACAGGTCATTCTGATAAGCTTTTGGGTTAGTTGTTCTCAACCTTCCTAATGCTTCAGGTGTTGACTGCAGTTCCTCAGACTGTGATGATCCCCAAACATTTTTGTTGCTACTTGATAACTCTAATTTTAAAACTGTTATGAATTGTAATGTAAACATCTGATATTCGACCCTTATAAAAAGGTCAATCAATGCCCTCAAAGGGGTTGTGCTCTACCAGTTGAGAACCACAGTTTTGGAAGTTGAGCCTCACAGGGCAGATGAAAGGGGGGAGAGACTTAGCAAACTTCTTGCCATTTGCCACTCTCCATTTTCTCCTTGGAAGTGGCTGATTCACGTTCCAGGTGGCACTTCCCCTTTATCTCCATATCCCCATTTGCAGTGTGTGGGCAGTGGAGCTTGGCACCGCTGCAGTGCTGGGTGAAGGAACAGCTTGTAATGTGCCGTTTAAATGGGTAGCATCAGGATGTAGTGTTCCTGGGGCTAGATCTGACCCCGTTTCAGTGTCCGTGTGCAGATGCTCTGAGCTGCATCCTAACCCACCGGGAGTCATGAGGACCACTGGACAGCAAGAGGCTAGTCCTATGGGACTAAAAGATGAGGTGACTGTTCTCACAGTTTGAGGCAACTGGGGGAGTCTCAATCACCTCATCCTTGGTTGAGGAACAGTGTGAGCCAATGTGTAATTAGAAGCATCCAGTGGCTCTCAGTATGGTCAATGAGACGTGCCGCTCCTGCTCATGAAGGAAATATGAAACAGTAAACACACTTCCAGTTATAGATGGGACGAAACACAGTTAAACCGAATGCTAATGACTGCTGACTGCCTCCTGTGAGAGCATTTCACCGTGGCAACCGGCAGGTGCCCTTTGCCTGCCTCCACTTTCATCTTCCCATAATTCTTTTTTGTGATGGCTTTTTGGATGATAATGGGCACATGCCTGAAATAGTCGTTACAAAGAGAATTGGAATTTAAAAAGAGAGAGAGAAAATAAAAGGAAAAAAGACAGAAAATTCTGTTGGAACAGTTTCTCGCTTCTCAGAGTATCTGCTTACAAGATTTAGCAGTCTCAGGATTGGAAGGAGGCAGAGGCTGGCTGATACAAGCATCTTCCACATGATGTATGAAAAAGGCATGGGGTTTGACTTTTGAGATCTAGTCACTAAGCTGGGATGTAGCATCATTTAGAGTTAAGAGTACCAGTCTAGGAATTTGATATACTCCAGTATAGATTTTCTCCATTCCTAAAAGCCACTTAGGCTTGGATGAGCAACTCTTTGTTGTATAGTAGTTTCCTGTCAGTTGACACATCCCATTCTGGAGGGAGGCTCATAAGACAACAAAAGTAAACAACTTACAAGTTTTAGGAAATTACTGAAATCTATCAGATTCACAAGGCTCCTCCCTCCTCAAGGTTAGAGAATTGGTAAGAACTGCTGAGAAGAGGAGACTTGCATAAAGCTCCAGGGTTTTAGCTCTTGTGAGTCATCACATGTGCAGGGGTGAGATTCCAAGCACCTATAATAAGCCCTCACTCATCCTTTTGTAAGTAACGCCAGTAAACTCATTATTTTGCCAAGCTGAATTTTGGAAGAACAGTTAGTTTGGTCTGTCATCAGTTTCCCATCTAGGGTGAGTGGATGTTGATTTATATGTCCCCCCTTCAAATCACCCAATATCCTCCCTCCCTGTATTTGTGTTCTCTTCTTTTAGTCAAGAACACTAAGCACCACCACAGGTTACTATAACATGCCTATAAAGCTCATAGTTCAGTGTCTGCTTGGAGGAGAGACTCTGTAAACCCTTTGATAGTGGCGATGACTAATAACTTACTGGGTGACTTTGGGCCCATACCTTTTCTGAGCTTCAAATCCATTATCTGTAAAAGGCTTGCTAATAACAGCACCCGAGTCATTTGTTTAAGGTTCCAGATAAGAGGTAAATGATGAAAAGTACTCGGCCCAGGACTTGGCAGGTAATAAGAACTCAATAAGAGCTTGCTGAATGAATGGGGTGCAGGATGTGTGGAGAAACGTGCTACTGGCTAAAGAAGATGTGCCACCAGATCCAAAGCCTTATAAAACAGACGTAGAGGGAAGAATCCAAAACTGTCTGGACTTTTAGCAGTGACATATGTTAGCAGCCAAAGACCTTCTGCTGCATGCTTTCCTCTGGATGATTCTGCTCCTCCCCTCTCATATGGAGACTGATGAGGAGGAGAAAAAATATGATAGTGCCACTCATAAAGGGAATCCCAGTATCAAAGTATCACTGAGAGAGGCCACAGGCTCATATGTATCAGAGCTATGCATACGCAACATCACAGCCAAAGCCTGTTCTTAAGGGAAAGGGATCCTCTTCTGCCCCCTGTGCCCTGTAAGTGACCTGTATCCTGTCCCCACACAGTCTTTCTCCACCCAGGTGCATTTTTCTTGGGCACTGACTCACTGTGGAGTCTTCTACTTCTCTATCTCCTGTCAAACCCTGGTCGTTTCACTTCCTCTTTCAACCTCCCAAGGAAAGAAGACAGAACATGCTGGAAAAACACCCTGATAAACTTACTTGGTCATCTCTTCTATATGGATGGTCAAAATGCCCTTAAAGTAGGATAGGTGGTGCTAATTTCTAATTTTGAAAGCGACATATATTGGAGCTCAAGAGATAGCTCAGCATTTAAGACCGTGTACTTCTCTTACAGAGGGCCTGAGTTCAGATCCCAGCATCTATGTCATGAGGCTCACAGTTTCCTAGAATTCCAGCTCTTGAGGACCTGATACCTTTGATCACAGCAAGCACCAGCACAATACATCCTGATGTATACACATAATTAAAAAATAATAGTATTAGACCTTTTAAAAGTGATACGTTTACAAGTCTTTTGTGAGTGAATTGTGACAATCTGTGTCTGAATCACCAATCTCTGACATGGGTACTTGGGAGGATGAGGCAGAAGGATCAAGACTTTAGACATTCATAGCTAAATAACCAGTCTGTGGACAGCCTGGGCTATGTGAAGTCATGCTTTGACTCTAGGACAGTTAGATTATCTACATGGGGATACCTGCCAATCATGCTGTCAAGTTATATTTAACTGTACATATTATTTTAAATCTGGTTCATTACTGTCAGTTTTTTGGTGAACATTTCCTAATATCATTAGATATTCTTCTAAAATGGCTATGTCATTTTCTATCCTATACACACATAAATTATTTTTAGCCAACAACCTATTAGCAGACATTTATAAAACTCCGCTAATTAAAACATCGCTGAAATATCTCTGTGTCTATGAGTACCTAGTTAGCATTTACATAACATGCAACCATATGCTGCACACTATTCTGAGACATTCCAGATGTTGTATTTATTCTTCACAGCCAGTCATGAGGTAGGTAGTCCTATATTACCCCTGTTTTAGGGATTATGAAACTGAGGCCCGGAGAGGTTCTTTGAAGGCTTTAAAAGGGCAGTCTCAAGTGACCTGCCAGAGATAATATAATTCTTTACTGCTTCCCCAGCAGACTTTGTTAGATGATACAGGGGATTTGAAAGTCTGTAAGTAAAGGCAACCCACCACCCGAGAGACTCTCCTAGAGAGTGGGCAAAGGACTCCCTGATTTAGAGCATTTGTTGTGCAAGCTTGAGGAGCTGAGTTCAAATCCCCAGCACCCACGTAAAGTACTGGTGATGTGGCATGCTCTTGTAACTTCAGTGCTGAGGGAGGTGGAGATGGAATATCTCTGGGGCTTGCAGGATACCAGCCTAGCTCTACCATCAGTGACAAATTCTTGTCCATGAAGGGCCTGGACTCAAGGCTTACCTGAGATCTATGGGAGAAAATGGTACTGTTTTCAGGGATGTCAAAGGAAGAGGGAGGATTCCCCAAGGCCAAAGGCACAAGAAGATCCCCAGGGAATAAAGGGAAGGCAGGCAGGAAAGAAAAAGCTTCTACAGGCTAGTGAAGGGATCTGGTAGGCTAAGTTTTCCTGAGAGACACTGAGGGCCTCTCTCTTTTGAGACACAACTGTCAGGACCCAATATTCTCCCTGTCACTTCCTCTGTGCATCACACACTCACATGGTACTCTGAATTGCTGACATTTCTGGGCCACACACACATGATACTCTGAAATTACAGACATTTCTAAGAACTGGTTACTTATCCAAGAAGGATTAAAAAAAGCTTCCCTCTATGGTAAAGTTTTATTATTATAACCATTCTCTGTGGCCTTGGCAGGTAACAGATTTTTATTTGTTCACAGGGTGTCCCCATCCTACTACTTGAAGCATGGATGGGAATTTCTTTAGTGAGGTCTGTTCTAGTTATCAGCTTCAAAACCACAGCTCAAGCTCTCTTTGGTAAAAGTGAAGGACCCCTACATGGAGAGCAGGCATGGGTCATTCAGGGAGAATGTCTCATGTTTCTCCCTCCTCCTGGTGCTGATTGCCCTCTCTGTCCTACTTGTCACTGGGCTGCAGTCACAGGACCAAGGAGAATCCCTTGACTTCTGGACAGGTTGGGAGAGAGACATCTTGTTTTGCCTGAGTCATGGCTAATCTTGGTTGATGGAGCCTGGCTACCTCTGTCTCTTTCCATCCATGCAATCCCAGCTTAAGAACCTGTTGCCAAGGGGTTCTCAACCTCACTCCAGTGGTTGGCTGTAAGTGTCTGCATGTGTCTCAGTGAGCTACGGAAGCATTAGGGGAAGGACTGAAAGAGCTGAAGAGAATTGCAACCTCCATAGGAAGAACAACAGTATCAACTAACTCCCCAGAGCTCCCAGAGACTAAACCACCAACCAAATAACATACATGGGCTGGTCTGTGGCCCTCACTATGTATGTAGCAAAGGACTGCCTTGTCTGGCTTTAGTGGGAAAAGATACACTGAATTCTGTAGAAACTTGATTCCCCAGGGAAGGGGAATGCTATCGGAGTTAGGCGGGAGTTTGGGGGGAGCACCCTCTCAGACACAAAGGGGAAGAAGGATTGGGTGAAGAACTTGTGGAAGGGGGACCAGGAAGAGGTGCAACATTTGGAATGTAAATAAATAAAATAATTAATAATTAAAAAAGGAACCCACTGCAGGGGACCTCATATCCATACATCAGTCTCAGAGAAGGGCAGGTTCACTTGGCTTAGTGTACACTGAGTCAATCAAGTACTGTATCCAGTGAAATGAAACATGCAAGCAGCCAAACATGTATGTGACAATACATAGAGGCAGAAGGAAGGAGATGTCCCATTAGAAGCAGGTGAGAAGTAAGCTTTAGGGAGCCCAAACTCACAGAGAGCTCTGCTAGACTTTCAGAATCATTTTCTCCCCTCCAGAATTTCAACTGGTCAAGTTAAGTTGACATTTTATTGCTGTTATTAATGGCACTTTTTTTCTTGAACATTTCTGTCTGCAAGTAAGATATCCATTAGTTTTTATTGCACATGGATCTTTTTAATTAAAGAGATTCATTCTTTGAGAATTTTGTGTGATGTGTTTTGGTCATATCCATCCCTCTCCCAGTTTTCCCCATACCTATTGCTACCTCTGCTGCTTCCCTACCTATACAAGGTTGGATCTTTTTTTTTGTTTTCTTAAGCCATCAAGTCCAGTCTTTGCTGCCCAAATACTCCCGGTGTGTAGGTACTTTCTAGAATGTGGTCAGCTTACTAGGGGTGACACACACACACAAAGAAAGCATCCTCTCGCTCTCCCAGAAGCTAGCTATTGTAAACAGCTCCTCAGCTAGGGGTGGGACTTCATGCCCCCTCCATTTCCTCGACAGGATGGGCTCTTGCCTGAGTTGGGGCTTGCACGCGTCCTGTGCATGTTGTCACAACGACTGTGAGCTCACATGTAACTGTTCTACTGTGTCCAGACTTTTTTTTAACCCTTCTTTAATTATTATTTAATTTTATATTCTGTATAATGTAGTTATTGCTTCCCTGTAACTAAAATCCATGCAGATACTATCAGTTACTGACTCACTGCAGACACTTTGATGTTGTTGGGTCTCTGTACCAAGAAGCAGCTTCTTGCTGGCCACTAGAATCCCCCATGTTGCTAAATTTGTTGTCTTCTGGACTTCATTCTGTCAGCTGCAGCATCTGGGACAAGTAGTATCCTTATTTTCTAGCTTCCCTGCCATTTTAGAAGCAAAGTATGTGCTCCTAAAGGACCCACTAAAACAGTTTCCCATCTTGGTACTTGCTTCTGCCTTCTTGGGGGAAGCTTTGCTCTGTCTATAAATAGGGAAGACTAGTTCACCCTTGCACCGCTTAGTTGAGCTTTAATTTGCTATTTTGGGGACAAATGCACTTGTAGAAAAAGTACAATATGTAGAATCAAGTGAACTTGGGTTCACATTTCACCCGTGAGCTGTGGAGATATACTAGCTTTTCCTATTATTGTCATGGCCAATTTAAAGAATGAAGGATTTATTTTGGCTCACATTTAATGATGCAGTCCCTCTTGGTGGGGAAGAATTGGCAGTTGAAATGACACTTTGTTGCAAAAATATTTAATCTCAATCTGGGGCTTCTACCTCACCTTTGATCATTCACTTCCTGGATAAAAGACATACAACTTTTATTATTTACAATAAGCCTTAATCAGCACAAGAGCTGGGCAGATATCTACCCTGTATGCTATTAGAATCTACTTTCCTATAGATAACCCCAAGTTATAACTTACTATGCTTCATCTGGGCTGCCCTTAACTCAAATTGGCCAGTCCCTGTGGCTATGATTTTATGATTCGTATCCCATGGCATCTACTCCTCTCTCCTCTATTTTTCCCATTCGTGATTCTCCTCAGACCCGAAGCTCAGAAACCCGAAGCCCCACCTATGTCCCTTATATCCAGCCATTGGCTGTTAGTGTCTTTATTTACCAATCAGGGATAATTTGGGGAGAAGGTTCACATGGTATCACTTAAGTATGTGAGGATCTGCTCATTGGGGACAACCTGTATTTAGCATTAGAATACAAGCAGCATTGGACTAATTCACTACAGTGCTTAGCTGTGACAGCAAGATCATGAGGCTGCTTGCTCACATCTAGGTAGATCAGGAAGGAGAGAGAGAGAGAGAGAGAGAAAGAGAGAGAGAGAGAGAGAGAGAGGTATGAAGACAATTTTGGAGAGTTGGTTTCTCTTTCCACATTGGGATCAAACTCAGTTTATCAAGCTTGTGGGTCAAGTGCATTAATCAATCTAAGACCCCAAACCATGGGATGGTATCTCCCACATTTGAGGAGTATCTTCTTACCTCAGTTAAACATCTCTGAAGATGTCCTCACATCCAGAGGTCTGTCTGTACTGTGTAGGGGTTTCTTAATCCAGTCAAGGTTAACCATTGCAGGGGTTGTGTGCTGGATAGTTTTATGTCAGGTTGACACAAGCTGAAGTGTTCTGAGAGGAGGGAATCTCAATTAAGAAAGTGCTTCTTTAAGACCAGACTGGAGGTAAACCTGTAAGGCATTTTCTTAGTTATTGAGGGGGAGGAGGTAGTCCCCTTGTGGGTGATGCCATCCCTGGTTTGTTAATCTTGGATCCTATAAACAACAAAAACAACAACAACAGGCTGAACAAGTATGCAGCACTCCTCTGTGGCCTCTGCATCAGCTTCTGCCTCCAGGTACCTGCCCTGTTTAAGTTCCTGTCCTGACTTCCTTTGATGATGAAAGTGATTTGAAAGTGTAAGCTAAGTAAGCCTTTTTCTTCCCAAGTTACTCTTGGACATGGTGTTTTATCACAGCAATAGAAACCCTAACTAAGACATGTTGTCAATAAGATTTATTTTCCTTTTGGAATGTCTCTGACTATCAGTTATTTCTGCTGTAAATGGGAAGAAACAATGGTCTCTGTCTCCCTGGAAGGCTATTCCACTCTATAACAAGGAATTGTCACCAATCAATGATCAGAAAGAATGGACAGAGAGCATGGAGAAGGGCAGAGAGCTAAGATTTGGGGTGACAAGGGTGGGGAGGGAAAAATGGGATTGCCATTTGATTTCCTGAAGATACTCTGATCTTGACCTTCAAGGATATGAGGGAATAAAATCTGAATTCCCTTTAGGCCAGATTGAGTTCACAATCCAAGGGTCTTAACAAACTCATAGATTTGTTTAAAGTAATGCCTGCCTTACAGATCAGAGGTAGTGAATGACTAGAATTTTGAAAGGTAACAGTTGCTAATAAGCAATTGAATTGATATTGAACTCTTAGGACAAACAGGTTTGAGATGCCACACCCCTCCGACATTTGGGCTGTCTAACGCTGAGATTGTACCCGAGAAATCGATGGTTTCAGTATATCTGAGGAATGAAGGGGGATGAGAGAGGGAGGATCTGATTCATCCAGTCACCATCTCCTCCCTCCACCATGACTGACTGTAGGTGGGGCAGGTTAGCAGTAGGCAGATAACCAGGGTATGTCACATAGCCTACTTTGTATAAGGGATTCTGTCATTCTGCTGATGGGTCCAGCAGATGTTCTGAGTCTCACTGAGGGTAGCAGATGAGTGCTCAGCGGGCTCATTCTGGTCATGAGAGTTATGCCTCTACATCAGTATGCTTGGAGACGTACTGAATGAATGCCAGGAAAAGGACAGTCACTGCTCTCCTACTGAGAGCCCTTTCTTGTCATCCCATTACTCTCCCCCAGTCAGCCCCCAGCACCCACCCCTCTCTTTTCACCCCTCCCCCCATCCCTGCTTCAGTTGCTCTTCCATTCTAGACAAAGTGGGTGAGTTCTGGGAAGGTTTGGGTGCCTAAAACCATCACCAGATAAGGGACTGGCTCCAGAGCCATTGGCAGAAACATCCCATCACCCCCCGGGTGAGGTCAAGGTGGCTCACAGCCTCTGTTGGGGACAAGAGCCTGGGGAAACAAAAACATTCTGTCTGTATCTGCTTGCTCTGGCCTTGTCCCCAGGCCTTGTTCCCACTGTAAAGTGACAGGAGGCTAAGAAGAGCTTATCTCCTGCTTGGGTCAGGAGGGCTGCAGGGCAGGTCTATTCTCAGAGCGAGCCTGCAGAAGGTTTGGACAGTGTGTGAAGACAACAAAGCAGGCCCCTTAGGCTTGCCAAGGAGGGCAGGGCCGGGGCGACCTCACACACTCTGCAGGACTTGTCTTTGCAAAGTTGGCATCTGAACTTGATTTAATCTTGCCCTTGTTCTTGGCAACTCTAAGCAGGAGGTGGTCAGCTCTGTTGGAACATTGGCAGGAGTCTGGAGGTGAAAAGGTTAACCCCTTTTCTCTCTCAGTGGCTGTGGGGCCATATGCAAGCTTTTGGTGTCTCTGTCCTCAGGCTCTACAGGGTAAACTGAGGAAGATTGAGCCATTTACTCTTGGAGTTTCCTTCCAACCTGGGTAAGGCACATGGTATATAATATTGAGTTTGAATCCATTTGATGTTCTAATGTACTAATACAGAACAGGTGGCCCTAAGTTAACTTTGTTCATAAGCAGTAGGAGGTGGGTAGAAATGAGCCGTAATCCAAATAGAATGGCAGTGGCAATTATTGTTACTTTAACACTAACAAAACCACCATTCTAAAACATTCCTCATTAAGCTTTATATGCTCATGGCTTTACTTAGTCTTTTACATACTCCCAGGGTGGGCGTGAGGAGTGTTGTGATCCCCATTTTGCAAATGAAACTTTTGAGGCTTTGGGAGGCTCAGTTGCTTCCATACCTCCTGGGAGGAGGTAGCACTGCCCAGATAGGAGCCTGGAGTCTGCTTGATCTTAAAGCTCACGTTCTTGTCTCTTGTGTTATCAGGTAAGGGTGGAGTAACATGCATTGCCACTGTGGAAACAGAGCTACATGAGGCACACTCACCTGGAAAGCAGAGATGCTTGTTTCTCACATGCTGAGTTGGTAAACAAGACAGTAGGCTGTGCCACCCAGATACCTTTTACTGAGCTCACAGCTCAGTATTAGGTTTAGGCTAGAACAGGTCACACTCACCTGAAACAAACTATCTGTCTGCCTATCTATCTATCTATCTATCTATCTATCTATCTATCTATCTATCTATCTATCTCCATCCTCACAGCTGATTCTAATTCTTTTTGCTACAGGAAAATGATACCCTCACTACAAGAGAGTCTGCCTGTGAAGTTTACACTAGGCTACCAGGTACATCCTGTATAGTGAACACACATTGACTAAAGCGATGAACCTTTACCTCTTCCTTCTTAACTAGGAATCATAGACAAGCAGACTGCAAGCTGGTACAGTGGGCTACTTATCAATTGCCTGACACGGACCTCTTTGAAACCTGTAAGAAAGGATTCTCACTTAGCTTTGTGGCTCTGACATTCTTTCAGATCACTTGTCATG
The DNA here is from genome assembly GCF_004785775.1 of Grammomys surdaster. Classification (NCBI taxonomy): domain Eukaryota; kingdom Metazoa; phylum Chordata; class Mammalia; order Rodentia; family Muridae; genus Grammomys; species Grammomys surdaster. The sequence goes on from NW_021604732.1 coordinate 4,603,893, forward strand.
CTGTCTGTCTATCTGTCTGTCTATCTATAGTGTCAATAACTCTTTAAGCATTTTTTTTTTGAGATTGGTATGGGTATTTTGCTCTATATATGTGTCTGTGTACCACATGCATGCAATGCCCATAGAGACCAGAAGAGGGCATCAGATCCCTTGGAATTGGAGTTACAGATGGTTGCTTCTCCCATGTTGGTGCTGGGATTCAAAGACAGGGTCCTCTGGAATGGCAGCCAATGCTCTTAACTGCTTTCTTCAACCCTTGTCAACAACTCTTAATAAATCTCTTGCCCTGAAGGGCAATCTGCCTCAGTGTTCTTCTTGAACTTTTAATGTCATGCATTACCCTCATTAGTCCTCATGACTCCAGCCCATTCCCCACTCTAGTCTCCTCTCCATTCATTCTTACTCACATTCCAGCCATGGAACCTTTGTGTGTGTTGGTCTTTATTTTTGAAGTCCTGATCCTCTCTTTGCTTCTGGTGTATCCATGTCACAACTCAGGCCAGGTTCAGATGACATCTCCATTATTGAGGATGTTCTTTGACTTCCAAACAGCCACAAGGCTCTTTCGGGTTTGACATAGTGTATGCCATGCTCTCTGATTGGTTTTGCGAGCATTCAGTTGATGGATAGTCACCGAGTGATACTATGTGCTGACCATTCTACCAGGTTCTTATTTACTTTCTCTGTCCTCCTGGATCTCAACATACTCTTAAATTCCTAGGATGAGCTTTCTTTTTTCTTGAAGAGATATATCTTATTTTCCTCAAATCCTGGGTAGTTGGCAAATCTTTGGTTTTTATAAAGCTCTCCATAGCTATGTGAACATGAAACCCAGAGCTTCTACCACTTCTGAATCATTCTCTGCTTTCTCCCAGCATGCTCTGCAAGACATGCTCTTATGGACAATAGCTGGCTCTTATTTTTGCTTTCATTCCATTTCTTGTCCCAGAGATGGAATTTGATATGCTTATTGATTATCAAGGAGTGTGAGTTCTGGAGACTGAATATACCAGCTTTCTGTATCATCCACCCTGGGTCTAACACCGAGGTCATGGGTTGATGAGCACTATGAGGGGCAAATTCCACAAAGATATCACATCCTTGGGGGCTCAGACAGCTACTGGCCAGACTTAACATACACAAAGTGACAAGAGAGAGACCCAACAAGAGAGGAGTTCAGGCACCCGGCAGATGCCCTCAGAGTTACTGCTGGTCTCTGTCCTTCAGATAGCATCTAATTGCTTTTGTCAATCCCACAGAAGGCTCTCTGCCTCTAGGTGAAAACAATCACAGGCTGTGGAAGGCCCTGAGTTCCTACAGGGATGAGTTCCTGCCTCTAATTGAACATGAATTCATGTAGAAGGATAAGAACTTTTCCCGAACCCAGAGCTGTCACACTTATGCCTGGAAGCAGCCACAAATGGACACGTGGCCTGTCTCCAACCTTATGTGTGTAGAAATCATAGTATCGAATGGACACTGTGCTGACATCTGGCATCAGAATGCTCTTTGGGTCAAAATTTGTTTTGAAGCCCTGAAGAGAAGACTAGCACAAGACAGAGTGAGATATCACCAGTGCTTTCGAAGTAAAATGAGTAAGGAATTTCAGCAAGGGCACTCAAAGAATAGAAGAGCAGAGAGCTAGGGGAAAACTTGGAAGCTGGAATTTGTATTGGTTGAATGTTTTAAGAACAGGGTAATCTTAGTATGTTATTGTATTTTTGTGTGGTGAGGGTTCTGGAAACCTTCCTCTCACTCCAGGAAAGACTGATTGCCCCTAAAATTTATGCTATCAGGGAATTGTGAGCAGAGAGAAATTGAGGGATGAGCATATTGCTTTTCTTGGCAAAGGCAAGCCATACAGGATGGTGAGACACCAGGTATGTGCAACCATGTGTATATGTATGCCGAGCCAGTGTATGCATTGCTGGGAATGGAGCCCAAGGCTTCGTTCATGCTAAGCAAACAGTCAGCCAACAGAGCTACATTCCCAGTCTCTCCATGGTTATTCTAAACCTGGCCAATGTTAACCATTACAATAGGTAACAGAGAAGGGGAGCAGAGGATCCCCAACTCAAGCATACAGGAAACAAGTGGTTGCAGTAAATTTATGGGAATTCTCTGGAACAATAAGCAGGAATGAATGTTGTCTAATGCATGCAGTCTGGGGCCTCAAAAGGACAGGGATGAGCACCACATCAGATGTGTCCTACAGTGTAGCTGCTTGCTCTACTATGGAGGCTTCTATGTAGAAATCTAAGGATCCAGTGTGGTCATCGCCTCAAACCTTCACTTGAGCAGATCAGAAGGTCACAGTGGACCATCTGTTTCTATGAGAAGGTGAGAGGAAACTTCAAACAAAAGAAATGAGATGCTTTTGCTAAAGCTCAAAAGAAGGGATGCTGAGTATCTAGAAACACCTCACTCCCACACTCATAGGACATCATGATAGGCAAATCTGCTATTGGTTTCAGAGGAATGGCTGTGAGGGGCACTTCTACTTTGCACTGATTCTCATTTCACAATAGGCTGGTGGGTAGAATTACCCATGCTTCAACCTGTGCTTGGAAAGTGTGTGTGTGTGTGTGTGAATGTGAGGGGAGGTGGGAGGAGCCTAAAATTCCCAGCCTTTCTCTTTCCTTATTAGGCACTTCTTTATCAGAATGAACCTATGTGATTAGGTCCCTTGAACCTCCTAACTTTTTCTTTGAGTTGGGCCTAGGCCTGGAATTTTCTCATCTTCTCTGCTTTTTGTTGTAAGGTCTCAATCCTGCATAGGTTTAGAATAACTATGGAAGACTGGAGATGTAACTCAGCCTGTAGAGAGCTTGCCTAAGATGCCCAGGCTGGGTACCATCCTCAGCACTGCATACACTGGGTGGTAGTACATGACGATGAAGTCAGCATTTGGGACATAGAGGCAGGAGGATCAAAGCTCAAAGTCATCCTCAGTTACATAGCCACTCCTTCACTCAAATCTTTCTTCCTTCCTTCCTTTGAACCTCCTCAAGGTTCAAAGCCAACCTTGAGATATATAAGACTCAGTTTAAAAAAAGTAAAACCAAGAAACAGAACACACACACACACACACACACACACACACACGCATGCACACTCACATGCACATGTGCAAGTGCACACATATGAGTACACACATACAGGCACACACATGCACACACACATGCCTACACACACAGTCCGCTGTTAGCATAAGGGATCATCTGAAGGAAGGGCCTCCCTGTTTGCCACTGGATCATTAGTGACCATGGCAGCTTATCCCAGTAACCCCTGCACAAATTCAGCCACCCACAGTGACAGGCAATCCACGTTCTTGCCCAAGGAGAAGTAGGGAGGGGATGGGGGATGGTGCTGTCTGGAGATCACTTGGCACTGAGCTCTGTGATCTACGAGTTGCTTTTAATTTCCTGTGCCAGGCGCCAGCAGCCTGATGAAATGAAGCCGATAGCAGGCTTTGCAGCAGCCCCGCTCAGCCCAGGCTTGTCTACTTACTTCAGGGTCATGATCCATGGATTCTGAGAGACAAAAGCTGAGCCCAACCTCCATACTCCTCACCCCCACACTATACCACAGCCTCCTGTTGACCTTCTAGTTGTAGAGGTAGGAAGGTCTGGGATAGGGTTGCCACATTTCCCACTTGAGCTTTGGGGACTTATGGACATGGTTTGGGTCCTGGCTGTCAGGCCTTCTGGCTCTACAACTATTGATTGAGTTGCCTTGACCCTTTGAATCAAAGTTCTCTCAACCATCAGCGGGGACCATTAGCCATTAGTAGAGGAGCTTCCTTCATGGGTGTCTTATAAGGATTCAAAGGTGATGAGTTAGTGTGTAAGGGAAGATGCTCAATGTAACTCAAGTGAACTGATAGCAAGCGTTATTTGTCTTCTTTATGTCTACTTGCCCTCTAGTGCTCCTTTTCCCATACAAGTACGGAGTGGTTGGAATATTTCCTCTTGTATCCTAGTCTGGACAAGACCACACCCCCTTTCCCCGCTGCTCTTACTACCGTCTCTGTGCTGCACCTCCACACTTCCCTTTGAGACGGCATCCATCTTGAGTGAGGCGTGGTGTCTGTTCATGGAGGATACAGCATCCAATCTTTACGACCCCCAGTAGTCCCATTTCAGAGCTGAGAAAACAGTTATGAGTTTTCCCCTAAGATTAGAGAGCGAGGAAGGAAAGCCAGCCATCGGGTGGCCATCCATACTAAAGAGCAGCTTGGTGGATTAGCTCCATCGCTGGTCAGTTTTCAAAATGAAGTAAGAGCCTGGTTCAGAAGCATGGGTTGGTAAGTATTAGGTCATAGATTCTCCATCTGCTACCCTCTCTCTGCAAAAATCAGGCCAAGCTCCTTGCAGCTCTCTCTGGACAAAGTTGAGAGCCTGATGTGGCCCTTCCTCTCCCTTGCAGCTGAGAGTGAGCTCCACACACACACCCTGCCAAGCAACTTTCATTTCTTTTAATTTTCAAATTATTTATTTCTTCTCTCTCTCTCTCTCTCTCTCTCTCTCTCTCTCTGTCTCTTTCTTTCTCTGTGTGTGTGTGCATGCATATGTGTGTATGTGCACATGCATGTGGAAGTCAGAGAAAAATTTGTAGGAGTTGATTCTTTCTTACCATCACGTCTTGGCTATTGAACTCATATCATCAAGCATGGCTGCAAGTGAGGTCATCCTCTGAGTCACGCTTCTAGCTCACCGAAGCAACTCTGAATTATAACCAGTGCCTTCCTCTGACTCTTGGCACACTGACTAGGTCTCACAGTGTGAAAGCACTCCTGCTTAGCTTTGAAAGCTCCTTTTTTGTGTTCCAAAACTGACTGCTCCCTCTCTTCCAGGACTCTCCTGATGTTATCTGGGATAGGTATAACTCTCCTAATAATGCTTGTCTGAAGGGTAATTTATGTCAGCTCCTTTCTACTGAACCTATAATTTATTAATCTATAACAGTCATGGGATCAAATCAAGCTTCCCTAGCCAGCCTGAGGAAGAAAGAGGGAGGAGGAACAACCTTCTATTTCCCTTAAAGAAATAAAACCAAGTGTGCCATGTACGCTAAGATTAAGATCAGACTCATATGTGTCTGACAGAGGGATGTGCAATGTTTCACTGAGATCCCCAAAGGGAGTAACTGTGATGTCCCAAGAACTCCCAAGCTTAACAAGCTTGGCTTTTTTCTTAGTCTAACATACTGAAGAAACCTAAAGATCTTGCCCCAGCTTCAGCGAGGCATTCCTTGCTGGGCACTAATCTCCTGTCCTTAATGCTGACCAAGCATCCTCTATCTGCAGGTGCCATCGCAGCCCTGGTCTACCTGGTGCTTAATAAATGAGAGGACTCGGGAAAGGATGAGCTAGGAGGCTCCAAATACAGCCCGAGCTTTAGCACCATACACTTTTACAGGCACCAGGGAATTGGGAGTGGCCAGATACAGGATTCAAATCCGAGGACTGAGTTTATTGTACCCAAGGGAAATCTGTAGGAAAAACCAGCGTGCCGATGATCTATTTTCATCATGCTTTTGTTCCACCTCTTCATTACCTTTTCTTGTCATTTCATCATCTCCCTATTGGTTCCCTTCTTTCCCCTAAATCATCCCCTTTCTACTTTTGTGTCTTAATCCCTTTAAAAATGTACCTTCAGCATAGGAGAGAAACCACGGTATTTGTCTTTCCGAGGCTGGTTTATTTTAACACAATGATTTCCAGTTTCATCCTCTTCCTTACAAATAACACAATTTTGCCCTTTGAGATGAGCAATACTCTACAGTGTGTCCATATATAATACATAGCACATTCCTTTCTCCGTCTGCTGACACACACCCAGGCTGATTCTATACCTGGGCTACAACGGATAGTGCAGCAATCAGCACGGCTGTGAAGCATCTCCTGGTGTGCTGACTTAAATTCCTCTAGGTATACAGCTGTATCTTATGGTAGCTGTGTTTTCTGTTCTTTGAGGGACCACCATAATGATTTCCATAGGGTCTGGGTGTGTGGGATGTTTACCCAGGTGACGTTGCTGTTCCTTACAAGTATGATCTGCCTTCTTTCTCTTACCTCCTCACCCCAAGCCTCCATTTCTCATCTTCCTCTCTCTCTGTTCCTCTCTCTCTGTTCCACCCCCCTCTCTCCCTCCCTCTCTCTCTCCCTCCTTCCCTCCCTCCCTTTCCTCCTCCCCCCTCTCTTCCTCCTCTTGCTCCTCCTCTTGCTCTTCCTCATCCTTTTATTTGGTTTTCCCAAAAACCAGGTGGCTTTCTAAATTTGAATGACGAGTAACTGAAGTCATACCAAAGTAACAGAGAGACTGCAATGCTACCAAAAGCTCCTCGTGGATGCCTGGCCTCTTCAGTGGTGGAGTAGTTGTGACTCTGCTTCTGAGCACCTTGGAGTCCTGAAGCAGGTTACTCTGTCTCTCTGTCCTCTACGTCCTTCTCTAGAAGTAGTTACACAACAGCGACTCCCTCTCAGGATGGTACTGACATAGAAAGTGCAGGTCAGAGTGCTCAGTGCTTAGCAAGTACTTGACAAAAGTTACCTCTATGTCCTCATCGTGACCGCCCTAACATCATGCAGATTGACTATGTTGTGTATTCTGGTTGTATAAGTTGGACTTGAGTGTATTTTGTGCTTTGCTGTGCAAAGGATTTATTTTGCAATGCAAATGAAAAAATAATCCTGTTTTCACTTGGCAAAGATGTTGGAAGTCAGTACTGGGAATGTGTGGTGACCTGGCAGCTGGGCAGTCTCCTGGGGGCTGGGTAATTGTGACATTCACACAGTCACAGCTGGGGGTGGTCTCATGCCCCTGAGCGTCATACAAAGGGTGCTTGGCTCTTCTGTGCCACAGGGCATAGAACTTGACATCCTCTTTAGGAAGATCACCTTGGAATGTAGAATAAACTGGTAGACTGTTCAACTTGGTATAACCCAGGACAAGCAAAGTGTCAATGTCTGTCCACAATAAAGGACATACAGGTATTTGGAGAGAGCCATGAACACTAAATCAAGGGATAGAAGGATCGATGGATGGCTTCGCAGTTAAGAGTGGGTATTGATTGATCTTCCAGGAGAGACCTGTGTTTGGTTCCTAGCATCCATGTTGAGAAGGTCACAATCACCAGCAAATCCAGATACAGGGGACTGAATGCTCTTTCCTAGCCTTCAGGGGTAGCTCATGTTCATGCGTGCATATCCACTCAGATATTCACACAAATATGCCTGCTTTAAAAAGTAGCGTGTGGACTAACGGTCTCATCTGTGTGTGATCAGTACAGAGGAGGAAGAAGCTCGGCCCACTTGTAGTTGTACGTCAAACAGATAAAAGCACCCTAAAAACTGGAGACCCCAGCTAGTCAGGCATAGTGCACACAGTTTAATTCCTTTCCTCAGTGGAGTTTCAGACTAGAAGATTGTGAGTTTGAGGCCTGCCTGGCTTGGATAGCTGATACTATGTCTTGAAACCCCAAATCAAGGCTCAGTGAGATGATGGCTCAGGAGGAAAAGGCTCTTGCTGCCAAGCCTGATGACATGAGTTTGATCCCCAGAACCGCCATGATAGAAAGAGAGAATGACTCATGTAAGTTGTCTTCTTACATCTACATAGCCACTGTGGCACATGTAGTCCCTTCAACAAACAAACCAAAACCCAAGTAAAACCCACCTACCATACATGGCTGACTCACAAACCTCTGACTTGGTCCATCTATGAACCCCTGGGATTCTCCCATCCCATTGAGCGTATTGTTTTCTGCCTACTTTTCAAGTTCAGTTACAGTGGAAAGACTTCATAGAGATACTGAGCATGGCTCCCTCACTGTGCTGATGTGTGCAATAGAAGAGAGAGCCTGCCTTACAGATGAGATGGCAGCAAGTACCATAAGCACTTGCTGTGTGCCAAGGAGACATAGACAAGATTCTTGTGGATGAAATTCTCTTCTGATATGTCATCAAGGAACCAGCGTCATCTGAGTGGAGGTCCTTCAGGGGGAATAGAACTCCTCAGGCTGCTGGGCTATGTCTCTCTGTCACTGCTGATATCTTGAGAAAGGAAACACTTCCTCAGAGAGGTCCAGAAATGTAGCATCTCTACCAGGAGCTCATAGCTTACATCTTACCTTGTTATGGATTTCATGCAAGGGGCTTTGAATACCTCGATTAATACCTAGAACAACCCAACGAGCAGACAACATTATCGCTGCCATTTTTCAGGTGACACAGGAAACCAAGTACTTAAAACAGGACTTCAGAGTGAATGAGGTCTGTCTTCTCATTATCTCCTGGGTGACACCAAAACATCCAGAGGAAAAGCAAAGTTGGTGAATTTTTTTAAAGTATCCAGACACAGTCACATTATATACAACCTAAGACATGAGCAAGTGCTCCTGGAGAGTATGTACTTGGTTAGCCACAGTGACTTGTATGTGATTCTACAGCCTGCTAAGCTGTATTCCTCAATGGATATAATATACATCAAGGATTAAACATGAAGAGAAGCTTGAAGCAAAGGAAAAATTTAAACATTAAAAATAATATGAGCTGTCTTATTTTTTAAAAAAATAATTTTATTTTGTACATGAAATTGTAAAGTCATTTTCTGTGGTGAAATTTTCGGCTTTAGGGAAAAGAGAAAACTCAAGGTTACAAACATTGTGGCCACAAGTATGTATTTAATTATTATTAATTATTTGAGATATATTTGGCAAAACACACATTCACACATTGTCTCTATAAATTTGACTCTATTGACTGTGTTGAGCTTTTTAAAACCTTTGAATTACATTTTAATCTATGAGGAGTGGGGTGGGGGGGGCGCTGTGGATGTGCCAGGGCATGGACATGCATGTGTCACAGCAAGCATGTGGAGAGGAGAACTTTCCACGGTCAGGTCTCTCCATCTGCTTAGGGGTTCTGTTGTTGAACTAAGCTTTCACTTGCTGAGCTATACTGCTGGTGGGAAGGTTCATGGCTCTTAGTTAGCAGAGGGGGTAAGCTGCACCCCCAGAGTAAGGGGTTTACTTCCCTTCTCATGTCCTCTTGGTTTCCTGTCAGTCTATTCTGCCTCATGACTGTAACCTACTCATTGGTGGTATCCACTGGATCCACCACAGCAGACTGCTTGACCCTGGGTTGAAGGTCTGGGCTGGTGCAAACCCAGTTTGCAGCAAGGTGAATGATGACTGTGGCACTGTGAGTATCTCTCTGGTACCTGCCTTCAGCATCTTGCTGTTTGGAGACTGGGATGCCACATGCAGGACAACTGGCTCCAAGTCCTCTGCCCACTGTTGCCTTTGGCACTCGGGCCTCTGGAGGAGGGATGCCTTGCCTGCATTCTTCAGGGCGGCAAAGAGGAGAGAAAACAATGCAGCTCTTGCCAGTTTCGTGAGCTCCAAGGGGAAAAAAAACAGAAAAAAGTAACATGAGTAAGAACATCAAAATGGAGTGGAAAGCAGGGCAGAGAGCCCAGAGCCTTTGAGGCAGACTTTAGGAAGGAGCCGTTCCCAGACTGTTGCCTGGAGTTTTGTATTGTGCCCATGTAGTCTGTGTACCAAAGGGGAGAGGACATTATCCTTGGAAGGGTGGAGACAAGATCTCTGGAGAAGGGCCATGTGGGTGGGTAATTGTGACAAGACTAGAAAGAGAAATTAGTGATGTCACCAAGACTTGTGGTGCCAGCCTGGATCCCCGGCTGCTTCAGAAGCTGAGACAGGAGGATTGCAGGCTCAAGGATTGCTTGGGTTTCAGAGTGAGTTCCTCCAAGGTCAATTTGGAAAATGAATCGAGGCCCTGGCAAAAATGAGGAAAAAAAATTAGATAGAATAGAGGACTGAAGAGAGGGAGAGAAAGAATGAATATCAGCTGGATGAAATGGTCCATGCCAATGACCCAGCACTTGGATGGTGGAGACAAGTGGATCTGGAGTTCAAGGACAGCTGGGGCTGCAGAAGCTCTTCCCACAAAACTCTGAGAGAGCAACAACAACAAAAAGAGAGGCAACAGGCCCAGGGGGTAAATGACTTGCTGCTTTAGATCCTGAGACCCACACAAATGACAGATACATGCAGTAGCCTGTCTATCTCCATCACTTGGAAAGCAACAAGGTATCCCTGGAGAGTGTTGCTTGCTAGACTAGCTACATAAGGGAGGTCTGGAATCAAGGGAGAAACTGTCTACATGTGTAGATTGGAGAGTGATCCAGAAAGACTCCCATTCCCAGCCTCTTGGGGCTTCTATGTGCTTATGTGCACTTGTACACCTGAACCTGAAAACACATGTGTATCCACACATATGAGAATATACACATACATGCTCATTATATGCACAGACACTTGAAAAGAAAGAAAACAGAGTATCTAGGGTCAACTTCAAAGATTCTTCTGTGTAGCAGATGATAAAATCCTCTTTCTACCCCCAAATTCTCACTTTTGATGATTCAGCATTATTCTGCAATATGAGAGATTAAATTTGTTTTGATGTGTGAGAAAGAATATTGAATCCAGCATGCCTTAGTTGGATCTAACTGTCCACATGATATGGCCTGCAGTCATCTGACAGGAGAGCCTCCCTTGAGATTACCTAGATAAGATTTTCTATGGGCATGTCTCTTTTCGTGGGTTTTCTTCATTGTTGATTGATATAGAAAGACCTAGTCCACTGTGAGTAGTGTCATCCCCTAGAAAGATGGTCCTGGTTTGTCTAAGGAAGCTAGCTGAGTCTCTGAGAGTGTCAGCTAGCAGTGTTTCTCCGTGGTTCCTGTTTTGAGTTCCTGCTCTTACTCATCACGATTCTGTTTGGCATTGTTGAGAGGTGGTGGAGCCTTTAGAACGAGGGGGCTGATGGGAGGAGGAATCAGGTCACCAGGAGCATGCTTTTGAAGGTCATACCGAAACTCTGGCCCATTCCTCTTCTTCACTGTTGCCTGAAGTGGGTAGATAGCCCTTCTCCAAGGAAATTCCTGCCATGGTGTGCTATGCTGCCAGAACTGCAAAATGACTGGAAGAGTGTCCACAGCCTCTGTGAACCAACAACAGACCTTTCTTCTCTGTAGCTGTTTTAACTCGGGTATTTTGTTACAGCCCTGGAAAGTTAAACACAAAAACCCTCTACATAGTCATCACTATTTGTTAATAAAAGTGCAATGACCTGATTATTTATACAAACCTCACTTTCCACTTAAAATAAAACCACAGCCAACACACACATTACTGTGTTAGTATGAATTAGTACAGAAGTCGATTAGCATAAACCATGTTTCCTTACCCTTGCCCCACCCCCACTTCCACCTTGGGAACGGGAGCCAATGTGATGTAACTGAGGTAGGACTTTATTGGATCTTTCCAATGTGAGTGGGGAAATACTCCTTTAAGGTCAGGGAAGCAAAAGAAGCTGTTGATACCTCAAGACTAATAATCCTTTTATCTACTGCTGCTTTAAAAAAAATGCCCCAAGAGCAACTGGCTCAAAACAGCAACATTTATTTTGCTCACGAATTGGCAATTTGGCCGGGATTGGGCAGGAACAGCACGTCTCTCAGCTGGGGAGGCTGGGCTGGAACCGCTCCTGTTTTGCTCAGTCACCTACCTCACAATTATATCTGGCTGTCAGCTGGGGCCTTCTCTTGGGCTGTGGCCAGGACTCCCACTCTCTCTAGGGCTCTGATTTCCTCATGGTGGCCTGGTGCTCAGGGTGCACACTTGGAGGAGAGGGCCAGGTGAAAGCCTTAGCACCTCTTCTAGGCCAGCCTGGGCTGTCACTCCACATTTACTCTGCATGCTAGCTATTAGCAACATGTCCCCATGTGCCTTCATTTCCCTAGGCTGCCACAGTAAACTGCCACAGATTGGGTGGCTTAAACATCAGATTGATTTTCTGTTCTAGAGGCTGGAAGTTTGAGGTCAAGATTTCTTCAAAGGTTTCTTCCTGGATTTAGTTGGTAGGAGGCCATGTTCTCCCTAAGTCTCTACATGATCTATAGATGCATATTCTAATTTTATCCTTCTCCTCCCTTGGAAAACAGTAAGTAAGGTATTCAACCTTGGTCTCTGGTACCTAGAATGTTTCTTCTTCAGCATCCCAGTGACTGCCTAGTTTGGGGTAAGGTTTCTGACAGAATATGGTCACTCTAGGCAGGTGGTAAACATGACATCTGTAACTGAGTACAAATAAGGCTTTCAAATGTCAGCTTGTGCCAGGGGTGGCCATGCATGTCTGAAATCCCAGCACTCGAGAGACAGAGACAGGAGGGTTGGGAATTCAGGATCATCCTGGGCTACACAGACAGTGTAAGCCAGCCTGGGTTACACAAGATCCTATCAAAAAAGCAAAAATAAACCAAGCATACCAAATATCAACAAATGATAGTTTGTGAGCACAGAACCCTAAGGAGTATCAGATGCACCCCACACTGCCACGAGGAACTTCAGGAGATCCATGAAGGTAAAGTTGGGGGCTTTGACAATGCCACAGAAAAGAATAGGAAGGAAAGTTAGTGAGTTTATTCCGTAGAAATGAAATAGACTACACTTGAGATCTACGCAAGGGCTGGGGGGGGGGAGAGAGAGAAAGAGAGAGAGAGAGAGAGAGAGAGAGAGAGAGAGAGAGAGAGAGAGAGTCGTAAGTGAAGGTGATGGAGACTTTCACAAAAAGGGCAGCATCGTGTAGGTGTATGCAAGGCATAGTGCAGGCTCCTTGTGAGGAAGGGAGCCACTCCTCAGTGTCTGAATAATAGCATTATGCATGATTTCATGGTTTTGGAAGTTACAGAGCTTAAAGTCAATAATTTACAACCAGGTTCAAGGATTAAGGCAGGTTTAAACATTAAAAAATGCTGGTTTACTAATTTTTCATCTCTTAAAAGAATTTACCTTTTAGAAATGAGATTTTAAGTTGTTTTATGAGGTTCATTATTCAGGTTTGCTTATGAGAGAGGAGGGTGGCTGTAAGGTTAAATTCCAAGGCCACAAACCTTCTGGCTCGGAGAAACATAGTTCACTGGCTGCTCTCAAAAACCTTCTCTGAGATATCTCCTTGGATATAAAGACTCCAGTGTCTGTCAGTGCCTTTGGATTTTGTCAGCCATGTTGACAATTTTTGACTTGAATCCAGCAAGCAATGCAAAGCAGATCTCAGGATGTAGGGCTCTATTCCTTTCCCATGATTCCCAAGGTTTCCCCATCTTGTTAACTGCCTTAGCATGATAGATAGACTAGTTCTTGAACTTCACCGTGTGTGACTTAGTCTCCAAACATCATTGTTAGCCTGTGTTGGGTCTACCAAGGTGAATCTGGAAATAGGTGCCAAAGATAACTTCAGTCTGCTCTTCTCTGCCTTGAAGGCCAATAAGAAAAGCGTGAGGCCACAGGAACAGCTCAACAGTTTCAAAATGCAACTCTAGTGTTAATCCTCATTGCCCATCTACCGTGGGAATACTAGTTTTGAACAAAAGCTCTTGGACTTTAGAAGACACCAATGACCTGGGAAACTATGGGTCCCATCCCAGACTGCCTGGTTTGATGACTGAAGACTTTACAGCTTCCTACAAGATATTCACAGTGTTGCTCTTCGGTCCACACTTTGGGACCCACTGGTTTATAAAGACACTAACTACATCAGTGTTGTCATCTTTCCTATTAACAACTCTCCCACCCTTTCAGCATTTTTCTGGTTCCTTCCTTAAACCCCAAAAGACATTGTTTTATTGATTGCAGAACTTTTGAGTTTCCTCTTGTTTTCCCCAGTGTGATCTTGACCTTCAACGTGATGGGATTTAGAATCAGCATGGAAAGAAGCTATTGGTGTATCTGTTAGGGAGTTCCTGGGTTGGAAAAATCATCCCCATTGTTGATGGCATCATGCTATGGGCTGAGGCTCTGGACTGACTACAAAAGAGACAGTGAGCTGAGCATGCGTGTTCATTTCTCGTTGCTTCCTGATTATGGATATAATGTGATCAGCTGCTTCAAATCCCTCCTGCCTCCACTTCCCACTGTGATGGGCTGTACCCTCAAACTGTGAACCAAATTGGACTCCTCTTTCCTTAAGTTGCTCTTGTCAGGCACTTTGTCACAGCTACAAGAAAAGGAAGCAACACATCTGGTACGTCCACATATGGAAGAACTCATGTGCAGCAGAAGAATCCACCCTCTCTATAGTGTGTGGAGCAAGGTAGAGTGGGGCTGGGGTCAGACAAAATTGGCATCCTCTTGGAGTACTTGAAAAGTTGATTTCTGATTTTTCACAAGGCATGTGACCACTAATCTTCTACTAGGTTTAGAGGGTACCAGCACCACATAGATGGATACGTATGGGCCCTGAATGTCCACTGGGCTGCCCAAGTGTGGGGCAGTGGAAAGCCTAGCTGGCCTTATCCCTAGAGTAAAGAAATTCTGGCAAGCATTAAGGAAACCTGCCTAGAATGGTCGTTTTTAGCACTCAGTGGGAGGTGGGGGGGGTCACACTGATTTCCTGCAGAGGATGATGGGAGCCCCTTTCAGTCACTCTGTAATTTCTCTTCTGAGCCTCTTCATTGTCTCCTCAGATGAGTGACTCCCTGCTTCCAAGTGCAGCCTTGTCTCCCACAGGCCAGTCTGGGAGCCAGCAAGGTCCACTCAGATGGAGAGTTATAGTGAATGATGTTAGTGTCTAGGTTCTTGTGTGGTTGCTGGGATCCTAACTCTGTTCTACCTAATTGTAGAGTGAGAGTCACATGCTGAGGTATCTCTCCACCCCACCAGGAATAGAGATATCCTAAAGAGACATAGTGCCCCACTCTTTAACCACGAGGAGTAGAAAGCTAGCTGATCACATTTTAATCGTCATACAGAAAGCAAAGAGAAAGAAAGGGAAGTCGAGGCAAGGCCAAAAAGCCCTCAAAGTCTCTCCAGTAAGGTTCCACCTCCTAAAAAGTTTCCACCTCCTAAAGGTGCCACCTCCTAGAGGTTCCACCAACTAAAGGTTCCACCTCCTAAAAGTGCCATACGTTTTCAAACAGCATCACCACCTGAAGAACCAGTGTTCAACTACTGGAGCCTTTGGGGGACATTTTCTCATTAAATCACACAGTGGCCAGGGCAGTGGCTGTTATAAGGTTATCTACAGCACAGCTCCAGGTGTTCTGTGGTGTCCTTTCTGCAGTATTCATGCTCAGAACAAGTCACTGGGTCACCCCAAATTCAAGGGTAGGTGCAATAGACTGCACAACGAGCTAAGGAGAATTAATGACAATCTTCGATACACTGGGACCACTGGGAACATTAACTATGAGCAAATTTGGATATAATCATGTTCTCATAAAGCTGTAGTCTGGAAGAGGTCAATTAGTCCCATAAGTAACCAGAGAGATAGTGAAGAAAAGTGCTTTATGATATAAGAACATTGAGCCAATGGAAATAAAGCTGGAGAGAGGGCTCTGTGGTTAAAAGCACTTGCTGCTCTTCCAGAGGATCTTGGTTTGTTTCCTAGCACCTACAGCAGGTAGTTTATGGTGATCTGTGACTTTAGCTCCAAAGGATCCCAAGCCCTCTTCTGGTCTCTGGAGGTAACATACATACACACACACACACACACACACACACACACACCTATTTTAAAAATCAGAGAGAAAACACAGCCAAGAATTCCAGAAAATATCCAGCAAATTAAACCCAAGCCAAATTGTGAAGAATTGTTGAAGTTACTTTAGTTTATGTATCTGTGGTATAACGGCAGATTCTCAACTCATATTTGTTGAATGAATGAATAAATGAATGAATGAATGAATGAATGAATGAATATTCAAACAAACTAACAAGTGGCATGTCTAACATTTTGTCATCCTCCACTTGTTGGAAGCTAGTGGGTCTAGACAACAGAGGGGATGGAAGACTGGTGTGAGGGAAGCTAGAAAGAACCCATAGACATG
Source organism: Grammomys surdaster (assembly GCF_004785775.1). Lineage (NCBI taxonomy): Eukaryota > Metazoa > Chordata > Mammalia > Rodentia > Muridae > Grammomys > Grammomys surdaster. The sequence continues at coordinate 4,619,807 of NW_021604732.1, forward strand.
CTTGTAAACCTAGGTTGAATCTTTGGGCCTTCTGTCTTGGAGGAATAGATTATAAGCCAGGGCAAGTCGATTTAGTAAGGCTTCCTCTGACTATCTTGGAGAAGTTCCTCTGACTAACTGGGAGGGATAGAATGGCTTGTAGGAGGAGGGTGGAGAAGCAGAGAGAAAAAAATTGAAGCGGAAGATTCGTAGATGTTGTCCAACAGACTATGTCAGTGATGTATGTGGAGTTAGAGAAAACCAGGTAGCAGCAGGATGTGAAGACTGTTGAAAAAGAAGAGGTTCTCAACAGGAAGCCAGGGCCTCATCTTGCCAGCTTCTGCTGTCCCAGGAGCCCATGGGACCTCTAGGGAGCCTGGACTGGAACACAGCTTACCTGGACAGCACTGTGGAGGAGATGAGGAAAGGGAAGCAGAAGCTTACACAGTTGTTAGAGCCACCGTTCGGACTGGGTGTCGAGGACTCCCTTCCCACCTTGGGCTCTGCAGAGGATCATTGATTTCGGCTGCAGAGAATATAATCTTGGCACCTGTTTTCAGGCCTCTCGTTTTGTGCTGTTACCCCGGGGTGGAGTAAGAGCAGGCTCTGACGATTGATAGTTTCAACAGCTCAGAGATGAGGAAAGCAGGATTTTTTGACTTAAGCCTCTCCTGTCCCAGGGTGGTGCATGAATCACTGTCAGCTCCCGGGACACAGGAGCCACGGAAATAAAGGCCATGCATTTAGAATTATCTATCAGCGGCATAGGTGGAGTTTGGCTTTACATTTTAAGACATTTAAAAACCTATTTGTTATTTATCTACTTATGTATTCATTTTGAGTATGTTTGTCAATGAAGTGTGTGTGGAGGCAGAGAACAGCTTGTAGGATTAGTTCTCATCTTCTACTATGTGGGTTCTGGGAGCTTAACTTAGGTCATCAGGTTTGGTGGCTGTCACCTTTACCCACTGAGACATCTTGAAAGTCTGGCTTGCACATTTTTAAAATTACAATGATGTTAAACGTACAAAGGAAGTAACAGACCCGGCATCATCTCAAGAGTTATCGCATGACCAATCTTGTTTCATTTGTAGCCACAATCTCTTCCTTATCCCATTTATTATGAGGAAATTCTTATATCTGTATATAAGATTGAATGTTTTTCTATGATAAAGGCCATTAAATAAGCTCATAATCATATTTAAAATGATAATCATTACAAATATGACTTTGGTGAAAAACATATGTGTGTTAGTGATTTTTTATTTGATATTTTCTTTATTTACATTTCAAATATTCCCTTTCCAGGTCTCATCTCTGGAAGGCCCTATTCCATCCTTCCTCCCCTGCCTCTATTAGGGTACTCCCCCACCCACCTACCTACTTTCTCCTTCCCACCCTGGCATTCCCCTACACTGTGGCATTGAACCCTCTCATACCCAAGGACTGCTTCTCCCACTTATGTCCAACAAGGCCATCCTCTACCACTTATGCTACCGGAGCCATGGGTCCCTCCATGTGTACTCTTTGGTTGGTGCTCCTTGGGGAGGGGGTCAGGCCAGTTGACACTGTTGCTCTCCCTGTGGGTCTGCAAACCCCCTCAGCTCCTTCAGTCCCTTCTTCAACTCCATTGGGGACCCCTAGCTCATTCCAATGGTTGACCGTGGTCATCCACCTCTGTATTTATCAGGCTCTGGGAGAGCCTCTCAGGAGATAGCCGTATCAGGCTCCTGTCAGCAAGCACTTCCCGGCATTGGCAATTGCATCTGGGTTTGGCTGCTGTATATGGGATGGATCCCCAGGTGGGGCAGTCTCTGGATGGCCTTTCTTTCTGTCTCTGCTCTACAATGTATCTCCGTATTTCCTCCTGTGATTATTTGTTCCCGCTTCTAAGAAGGACTGAAGCACCCACACTTTAGTCTTTATTTTTTTTAAATTTCATATGGTCTATGAATTGTATCTTGAGTATTCCAAACATTTGGGCTAATATCCACTTATCAGTGACTGCATACCACGTGTGTTCTTTTGTTACTGGGTTACCTCACTCAAGGATGATATTTTCGAGTTCCATTCGTTTGCCTGCGAATTTCATGAGGTCATTGATTTTAATAGCTAAGTAGTACTCCACTGTGTAAATGTACCACATTTTCTGTATCCATTCCTCTGCTGAAGGACATCTGGGTTCTTTCTTCTGGCTATTCTGCTATGAACACAGTGGATGGAGCATGTGTCCTTATTACATGTTGAAGCATCCTCTGAAAGTAGTATAGCTGAGTCCTCAGGTAGTAGTACTATGTCCAATTTTCTGAGGAACTAGCAGACTGATTTCAAGAGTAGTTGTACCAGCTTGCAATCCCACCAGCAATGGAGGAGTGTTCCTTTCTCCACATCCTCGCCAGCATCTGCTGTCACCTGAGTTTTTGATCTTAACCATTCTGACTGGTGTGAGGTGGTATCTCATGGTCATTTTGATTTGCATTTCCCTGATGACTAAGGATGTTGAACATTTCTTTAGGTGCTTTTCAGCCATTCAAGTTTTCTCAGATGAGAATTTTTTGTTTAGTTCTTTCCCCCATTTTTAACAGGGTTATTTGGTTGTCTGGAGTCTAACTTCTTGAGTTCTTTGTGTATATTGCATCCTCTGTTGGATGTAGGATTGGTAAAGATCTTTTCCCAATCTGTTGGTTGCAGTTTTGTCCTGTTGTCCCTTTGCCTTACAGAAGCTTTGCAATTTTATGAGGTTTCATTTGTTGATTGTTGATCTTAGAGCATAAGCCATTGATCTTCTATTCAGGAACTTTTCCCCTGGGCCTAAGTATTCGAGGCTCTTCTTCCTTTCACTTCTATTTGATTCAGTGTATCTGGCTTTATGTGGAGGTCCTTGATCCACTTGGACTTGAGCTTTGCACAGGGTGATAAGAATGGATCAATTTGCTTTCTTCTACATGTTGACCGCCAGTTGGTCCAGCACCATTGGTTGAAAATGCTATCTTTTTTCCCCACTGGACAGTTTTAGCTCCTTTGTCAAAGATCAAGTGACCACAGGTGTGTGGTTCATTTCTGAGTCTTCAGTTCTAGTCCATTGATCTTCCTGCCTGTCTCTGTACCAATATCATGCAGTTTTTATCACTATTGCTCTGTAGTACAGCTTGAGGTCAGGGGTGGTGATTCCCCCAGAAGTTCTTTTATTGTTGAGAATAGTTTTCGCTATCTTGGGCTTTTTGTTATTCCAAATGAATTTGAGAATTGCTCTTTCTAGATCTATGAAGGATTGAGATGGAATTTTGATGGGGATTGCACTGAATCTGTCAATGTGATTTCTTAGGGAATTGTTGCCTAGTGGTGTCATGGCTATTTTAGTTTTATTTGTGCTCTGAGAAAATACCTTAACAAAAGAAACTTGGAGAATAAAGGGGTTTATTTCAGTTCACAGTTCCAGGTCAGTCAGTATGAAGATGGCTCAGTAGAGGGAGTGTGATACATCTGGCACATTGTATCCACAGATGAGAAGCATAGAAGGATGACTTCAGAAATGCATGCTAACACTCAGCCCATTCGCTCTTTTTCATTCATCTCAGGGCCCAGACCAGGAAAGGACCACACTCAACCATTCAAGATAGGTCTGCTTACTACAATTAATGTAATCAAGGCAACCCCCCTCCAGACATACCAATGGACCAACCTGATTTAGACAATCCCTCACTGTGACCCTGTCCTTCGGTGATTCTAGTTTGTGTAAAATTGACAGTTAAACCAACTATCATCAGTGTTTGTGGCAATGCTGGAGTAGACAAGCCTGTTGCCTTGAATGTAAGACAAAGGACAGTGTCTTAGCTAGCTTTAGTTGTCATTGACACAGCCTACAGTCATCTGGAGAAGAGCCTCCATTGAAGAACCATCTAGATCCTATTGCCCTGTGCACATGTCTGGGGAGAAGGTCTTGATTATTAATTGATGTAGGAGGGCTCAGCCCACTGCAAATGGTACCAGTGCTGGGCAGGTAGTTTTCAGAGCTATAGGAAAGTGAGCTGAGCATGATCCTGTGAGCAGCCAGCAAGCTTCTTATGACTCCGGCCTCTGGGTTTGTACTTTGAGCTCCTATGCTGATTTCTGATAATGATGCACTCTAACAGCAAGCTAAAACAAACCTTTTTCTCCCCTATGTTCCTTTGATCAGAGTGTTTTATTATAGCAACAGAATAAAACTAAGACAGACAGACATTTATGGGGCCACTACTGGACATCACAGTTCACAGTGCTTAATGTTAATAGTAAATATGTTTGCTATACTATACATTTTAATTATAGTTTATAACACATATATGAAAACACATGTATGTGTATATATGTATACAAATATATATATGTATATATATTCATGTATATCTATAAAGTTTTAACATAAAACAATGTTCTATGTTACACTGCTATAATCTCTTATGTCTCATCGACTGTGTGTTTTTATTGGCTCGTAAAGCTTTTTGGAACACTGGGCATGGTGGTATATGCCTTTAATCTCAGCCCTTGGGAGGCAGAGGCAGGCAGATCTCTGAGCCTGAGTTCCAGGACAGCCAGGGCTACACAGAGAAATTCTGTTTTGAAAAACAAGAAGAAGGAGAAACAGCAGCAGCAGCAGCAGCAGCAGCAGCAGCAGCAGCAGCAGCTGTGTGGAGTGATTCACTGACATCCTCCAAGTTTGCTAAGCATGCCTGTAATGTTCACATAGTAATGGAATTTACTAGTGATGTGCTTCTCAGAGTGTATCCCCATTATGCAATGATGTCCGCTTTTATTTGTAATTGGCAGGAGCTAATTGTGTATTATAATCTATCAGTGATTATTGGATACCATCAAACGATGAGTGGACGCTTGTGTTAGTTTTCTTAACTGTCTTGTAAAAAGGAAGTCATTACTTTTACATGATTTTGTTTATTCTTGTGAATCAGAGCTGAGTCCGTACCTTTGCACCAACTCCATACTTCTTGGGCCTTTGGTCTTCTGTAGATTACTTTTTCTGTTATCTCTTTTTAAAGGTAAGAGGTGATAATTAATTAATTAATTAATTATGTGTGTGCCTGTGAGCATGTACACGTATGTGCCACTGTGCACATATGGAGATCAGCGAACATTCAGAAGTCAGTTCTTGACTTTCATTTGGAGTCAGGGTCTCTTTTGTTTTCCCTCAGCATACTCCAGGCTAGCTAGCCCTTGAGCTCCCTGCTGATTCTCCTGCCTCTCCATCTGTCTTTTTGCCATAAGAGTGCATACTGATGCTCACCACTGCGTGCTGGATCCCAGGAATGCAGCTCAGATATTCAGGGCTGGGTCAAGCACTTTTGTCTACCATCTCCTCAACCCTTTGAAAAAATATCCCTGTCATTATTCTGTAGAAGATACATGGCTCCTGCTAAAGATTTTCTTGTCCTGTAGTCTTATAAACAACACACCTGTGGTGGCATTTAACAGAATCCTTTTCCCCTGGCTTCCCTGTAAATTGCATATTGAATTTTCATTGAATTCTTGATTAGTACTTTTATTTTATTTTATTTTATTTTATTTTATTTTATTTTATTTTATTTTATTTTATTTTATTTTATTTTATTTTATGGCAAACCATTTTGTTGGCGCTATTGTGTTCTTTGAACAAGAGGTAGGCAGTATCTGGTTTTCTCTCCCTAAGCAGTTATTGACCAATGCTTAGACACATTCATTCATTAAGGGCTGAAAGTTGGTGATGGGGATATTCTGTATTCACTTGCTGTAACTAGAACGCATCTATACAGGGAAACATCTGTTGTCAACCAGTCAGCTATGTTAAGACAGGGTTCTTAAAGACAAGCACGAGTAGAGGTTAAATTTTTCCCTTTTATCTAACCATTTTGTAAATGATAGTTGGTTCTGGGACTGTTGGGTCACCGACTAAGAGTACCTATGCTCAGTTTCCAGCACCCTCATTAGGCAGCTGACAGATGCCTGTAACTCCAGCAGTAGATGCCTCTCTTCTGGTCTCTGCAAATCACCTGTACTCACATGTGGGTGAATATTTTTTTTTAAGTTGGTTGGTTCTGTAGCAGTCTCAAAGATGCCTAACAATTGCTTTTAAACATCACGGCACTGGAGGAATGACTCAGTGGATAAGAACACTTGTTATTCTTGCAGGTACACAGGTGTAATTCCAGTACCCACACGGCAGCTTACTACATCCATAACTCCAGTTTCAGGGAACCTAACAATCTCTTTTGATCTCACAGGCACCAGGCACACACATAATGTACAGATAGATATACATGGAAGCAAAACATCCATCCACATAAAATAACATACATAAATTAAAACTTAAAAATCCCAAGTTAAAACATTTGACATTATTTTCAAATTGTTCTATCCTTGGCCAATGGGACCATCTTTGAGTTGCCTCCAGGAACCTTTTGATATTAACCTAGTCATCTCTGATACCTTCTTTGCTTTCTGGGATCACGAATACTACAGGCTCATCTTGTACACTTCCTGTCTGAGATGTGAAATTGGTCATCTCTCCAAGGATCCCTGGCTTCTCTTAGTGAGAAATGGCATTTAGAGATACCAATCTCAGCACAGGGAGTGCTCGGGGCTCCTGGATGGCTGTTTCAGTGTCTCTCCTGTGAATGCAAAGAGCTATGAATCGTCACAGTGATATGCATCATACAGACAGCTTTTACTCCAATTCAGAGTTACAGGGTTTTCAGCCACGACTATCTGTATTGTGTCTGTACTTCCTTCCTTCCATGTTGAATGTCCTGGTTTCTAGTGACATCTACAAAATTACTCCTGTGGCTGATGCAGCATACCATCAGCCTGGTGTCACCAATGGAGTCTCTAAAATCAGTTTGCTTCTTCAGCTCCTGTTTGTCCCTAAGGATGCGTCTCAGCAGGAATTTGCAGTCAAATAACTATGGTTAACACTTAGAGTGATTCTCTCTCTAGAGTGACATCAGTGAATATTTACACATTCACACTTACAGTCTATTTTGTCTGATTTTGGATTTATAGAGAGTGTTCTTTTTAAAAACAACAACAACAAAAAAACCAAAAAAACAAGAAATACGGAAAGATGACCCTGCTATCTCCACTCAATTCTTTCTCTCTACCCAAAGTAACTGCTTTAAAAATGTGTACTTTTCCTTTCTGTTGTCTAGTAACATATTGCTATAGATGCAGATATATGGATATAGACAATATGTCAGGTGAGTGTGTAAGTTGCACTCACAAGCTCCCATTCCATTGTTAGGAAGTGATGTCATATACAGATTACCTACCATTTTGCTTTATATTAGTCTGCTAATATATCCCAGGTCATGACAAATCGTGTCACCTGATAGCTGTTAACCTTGGGCATGTGTGTTAATCTCTTTGAGCTCAGTTTTCTCATTTTTCACATCAGCACAATGATGTTAACCTCCAACATTAGTGATAAAGGTTATCTGTGTAGATGCTTAAAACTGAGGAAAGCACACACACACACACACACACACACACACACACACACACACTAGCTCAAATGGTTATATAGATGCTACAGTATTTAATAATTTGTATGTATCTCTTGTTTCATTGATACTGATGTCCCACAGAGATGTCCTAGAGGGGTTGAAAGGGAATTTGAAAGCCAAAAGGAATTAGGATGTTAATAGTGACAGGAGCCCAGTTGAGACCTAGGCAGGTAGCCACTTTATTTTATAGGGGAGAGAAATAGAGACACAGAGAGCAGAAATGATTTGCCCAGGGTCACAAACCAGGATGGGAAAAGTCTGCCAGAGACACCCAGTCCAATTATTTTCCAGGATAACTTTTCTCTAAAGCAAAGTTCATCTTCTGCAGCTGTTAGAAACTCCTCTGCATACGGCTGCCTTCGCTCAGCAGAAAGAGAAATGGGGTGAGGGATGGGTCAGTGCAAGTATGCCTTGAAGAAGCTTCTTCCTTTCCTTGGTATGCAAACATAGTAACCATGACTGGGGGCTGATCCATATCAGTGCACAGGGACTCTAGTCCACTAAGTTGGGGGCTGTGGCGGTAAGTTCACAGAATAGCTCCTTGCCCTCAGGGGGCTTCAAGACTATTAAAACAACTCCAGATTCATTTAAAAACCAAATATGGTTTAAAAATATGTGTCAGTGCTTAAAATAGTAATGGTCTTAAATGGCATTATTTTATTCTCATTCCCCAAATTCTAGGAGATTTCTACCGTTATTACTTCTCTTTTACATATATGTATATGGTTGCATATGTATACATATACATATATGTATATGATGCAGATGATGTATATGATGTATATGCTCTATATGCTGTGTATGTGTATGTATGTGTATATATATTTGGAGATGCTGTATGTCTGGGGCAGTTCAATGGCAGTTGCCGTGTGCTTCATTAGATGCTAAAACCCACAGGCATGGCACATTTTTCCCTTTGACTCTTGTTGGGGACAAAGACAAGAAAGTGGGGAAGGTAGGATTTTGCCCAATAGGGTGTAGCCATTTGGTACTTAATGCATTCATTTTTCCATTTTTTTTTCTTACTAGGTAACCAGCAGAAACTATCCTTTACAGCATTCAGCCTGGGTCTGATCCCAGGCTCTACAGCTTTGGCAGATGAGGTTTACTTAACAACTTGGCCCTTGGTTTTCTCATTAGTATAACAAGGACACTAACATTTACCTGAGAGACTACTGTGTTGCTCCAATGAGTGAGAATTGTTCCAGAACTTTCTAATGGTCAATTGAGCTGCGGTTGCTAAGCTCTGTATTGAGCAATCTGTGTGTCAGTGGATGTCATCACGAATATGGCTCCTGGTTTAGCTCTGCTACCGTAAACCCTAAGAAAGTAGACAAGGTACTTGTCACTCTACTGTTCTATTTTTTCCACAGGTCAAAGGAAGGGCTTTGACCTCTTGACCTCTCACATCCCTCCATCATCACATTTACTGTTTCAAGGCATCTGTCCGCTCTATTGTCTATCACAAATATGCAAAAGCATAATCTTTGCAAGCCAAAAGTGTTTATTTCACTTTCAGTTTTGTGGTTTATATCTATACTAATTGCTTTTCTGTTACTATGATAAAATACTATGACAAAAGGCAGCTTGAAGAAGAGGGTTTATTTTGGCTTACTGTTCTACATGGAAGGTTCATAATGGTCAAGAAGGCATGGCATGGTAGCAAGAAGAGGAAGCTGACTGATCACATTTCTGTCTATACACAGGAAGCAGAAAGAGAACAGGAAGTGAGGGTATAATCCTTCAAAGCCCGTTCCCAGTGGTGTACTTCCTCCAGCAAGGCTTCCTAGAACTTCTGTATCCTCCCCAAATGGGAACCAAGTGTTCAAATATATGAGCCGATGGGGAACATTTCTTATCCAAACCACCTCACCATACAAGGAAATGGGTTTCACTGTGGCAGTTTTATTCCTTTTTACAGTACTCAAGTCCACAAGGCAGGTGCTTACCACTGAGCTATATTTCAGGCTTCAGTAGTTCATCTTGAAAATGCCCCCTTTCACTCTCAACAGTAAAGGAATAAAGCCAATTTATTCAGTATGTTGGATTAAAGTGTAGTGCACAGACCCTCTAAATCAGTGATTCTCAACTTCTGGGTCTTGACCCCTTTCACAGGGGTTGCCTAAGATCATCAAAAAATATGGATATTTACATCATGACTCATAGCAGTAGCAAAACATCAGTTATGAAGTGGCAGTGGTCATAGCATTAGGAAGGTTGAGAACCATTGCTCTAGACTGTAGGTTAAAAATATAGATTCAAGAGCCTTTGACTAGAATCACTAAATCAAAGCTCTAAAAGCATGGTCCAAATAATTACCTAAGTAGAGAGGGTCCAACCTGTTCCTATGAGAACTCAGATTTAGAACCCACTAAGTTAGAGAAAAAGAAAAAATAAAAAAGATTGTCTAGAGTCCGTGTTGCACCTTTTTCTTTAGAGGCTGTTGGCCACCAGCCCAAGAAGACAAAGGGAACAGCTGTGGAGAGCAGGGCCCAGAAGGCCATGAGTATGGTGGAATGACCTCTGGAGACCACTGCATCAAGACAAGTCGATTTCATTGCATATAGGGCTTTTTAGGCATATGTGTGCAAAGTGCTAATTGGTCATAGCATCAAGCATGTGATAACACAGCACTGAATTATCCTGTAGACAAGAAGCCAGAGTGGGATGTGTATGCTGAGCTATGCAGCCTTGTAGAGAGCTCTGTACAAGGTCACTTATCAGACAAGAACAAACAAGGCCAGTCACCTGTATTCAGGGACACTCTCCAGACAAAAACAGGCTGAGACAGGGAAGCCCCATTGAGAAATGGAGTCCCCAATTTTGGACCAAGCTCAGAAAGCCATTTGGTCATGGGGGCCTGCTACCTTAATAACAGGGTTCTCCAACAGGAATCCATCAGATAAGCTAGGGCTCTGAAACTTGAATGCACTCTTCAGTCAGCTGAGTGTCTTATAACAACACTGAGTTAGGCTCAGGATGTCTGAGGTGGGGCCAAGAGGCTATATCACTGAGAAAGGCAAAGCTTTGGAGCTCCATTCATGAGTCATAAGACCTTAGGGAAAGTCCTTACTTCCACTGCCTTCCCAATTTCTTCATCTCTAAGACAGATGAAAGTATTTCCTATTCATAGATTTACTAATTGGATTAAACCAAATAATGTGTGTAAAGCTGCTTGAGATGGCCCCTAGCACAAAGTCAGCTATGCTGACTACACAGACCTTCTCATAGAATCTATCATAAGCACCACATGTAAAACAAAACCAAACAAAACCCTATTGCCAATGAGCTGAGGCAGGAAATAGGCAGCGGGATACTGGCAGAAAGAGAGAGGATTCTGGGACATAGTGAGAGAATAAAAGGAGATACAAGGAGAGACACAGCGATTTGAGGGAGACGCTAGAGAAGATGCTGAGGATACCAAAAGGAAGAAGTGGGCCTGGCCTGAAGGAGAGGTAACTAACCATGTGGAAGACATAGAATAGCTTAAATGGTTAAATAAGTTATGAGCTAGTCAGGGAATGAACCGAAGCTTGTGGCCTAAGCATTCATCAATAAATAATTAGTCTCAAGAGTCATCATTTCCAGGAACAGGGGTAGTGAGAAAAAAAACAGAATTAATTATTTTTAACACATTCTGAATAAATACTTTTATGATAAAATGTCTACTGACTTGAACCCTTAGGTGGGCAGAATGCCCGGAATGTATTCCTAAGATCTGCATCTTTTTACACAAGGATTTTGATCACCTTGTACTCTTCCCTAACTTGATCTGATTTCTCCATATCCCATAGGCATCTACTTTGAAGATATTTGATTCAGGAAGTGATGGGGTAAGGTGTTCAATAAGACTGTTACTCCCCAAACAACAAAGGTAATGAGAGCTATGTGTGGTGCTCCTGTTGCTACCCAGACAAATGAATGCTGGAAGGCTCCTGTTTCCCCCTGTGTGTCAGACACCAGCACAAATCACCAAATAAGTGAGCACAACAGTCTAATCCCACCACTAGCCATTTGTGCTAGGAGGCCAGTGGGCATGCATATCTGGGCTGGAGTGCTGAGTCAGAGGCTCAGTGTTTGAAAGTGACCAAGGCTCCCATGAGAGAGAAAACCAGTTCCATGATGAGCCATTTCCCTTTCCATGTGGGGCCTTTGGCTATAACCTGACCTGGATTTAGATTCTGAAGTTTTCATTTATTGAGTTTGGAAAATGCAATTCAAGGAATCTTTATTGAGCATCCATCATGCCAGGCTTTGGGCTAGGTGCAGGCACACAAGAATAAGATACTTTATATTGCAAGCTTGCTGTCAGCAGGTACAGTCGGCCTTCTGTGTTCTTGGGGATACATTTCAGGATATGATGTTTGAAAATAGTGTTAAAGTCTACACATAATATACTTTTCCATAAACACTTGTATTAGTTTACTTTTCTTAGTTCTAGAACAAAAAGCCTGACAAAAGCAACTTAACAAACAATGGGATTATTCTGGCAATGGTACACAGGGATACAGCACATCACAGGCAAGCATAGTGGTTGGGGCATAAAGTATCTAGTCATATCTTATCCTCAGTCAGGAATCAGAAAGAAATGAATGATAGTAACCACTTATCTTCTTCTTCTTTCCTTTTACGTTCTCACTGGCATCCCAGTCCATGGAATGGTGCCACAGAACTCTCACAGTCACTTGAAGAGGTGTGTCACCTAGGTGGTTCCATAGCCAGTCAAGTTGACAATAAAACCAAGCTGTCACAATGTACACACTTCGGATAAAGTTTTAACGTGTAAGTTAGGCACAAAAAGTGATCACCAACAATGATTATAATTAATCTCACATGTTTTCTCGCAAAATATTTTATCGTGTCTACCTTTAAGCTTCTCCTTGGCATGCCTAGATGCCAGAATCATTAGTCTTGTATCTCAGAGCCATTACTAAGTAAAGTAAGAGCTTCTTGAACACAGTACTAGGGCAGTTCAACCCTTGGGCTGATAATCTATATGTCTATGAAGTGACTGAGGGTTAGTAGCATATAAGATACAGATATAAAGTGTGGCAAAAGATTTTTTATCATGTTCAGGTAGTGTGAGTATTCAGGAATTGTCTAATGAACATTTTCAGACAGTAGTTAACTGTAGATTACTGAAGCTGCAGAGAAAACCTTAGGTAAGACTGCAATGAGAATGAATACAACCTCAGGCAACTGTAATGGGGCTGAAGAGGAAATGAGCAAAGCCCTATAAAGGGAAAACATGGGCTATTCTTTTGGACAGTCAGGCAAGAGCACTTTGAATAAGGGTGAGTCCTTTAAAGGTGAAGCATGAACATAAATTGGCCCTTCCCAGTTGGGAAGAGGAGCATGGGAGAGGACTGCCAAGACAGACAGGGCTTTGAAGAGTTGCTTCTTGGAAACAAACAAACAAATAACAAAAAACAAACCAAACCAAAACACTCAGCATAGGTGTGTGTGTTTGTGTTTGTGCGTGTGTGTGTGTGTGTGTGTGTGTGTATAGATTGAGGTAACTGATGGCCATAACTAAGATGCAAGAGATCAGTGATATTAACAGGCACCATTTCTTGAAGACTTACTTTGGCTGTGACAGGTGCTGTCCTAAGCAGCCCTTTGCTCAGAATAATTCTTTCAAGGCTCACCCTGGCTGCTTTGTCCACCTTAAAGTTCATATAATGAAGCCATGCAAGTGTTAAACAGAACCAGTTGGGACTTTCTCCGTTAAGGAATTTGCAATGTCTGTTGCTTGGCAGATAGGCTTTGAGGACTTAATTTGGGGACCCTTGCCTGTCTGTCTTGCTTTATCTAATCCACTCTCCCTTAAGCTTGTGGCTGTTTTCCTGCACCTCTACACCCCCACCATGGCTGCTATCCAAAGTGTTAGAAGCTGAGAGCCTGAAACCTATAGAGGAGGCCACTCTCCTGTTGGTTGGCTCCTGTGGGCAGCCAGCTAAGGTTTGTTAATATTTGTCTTCATTTGTAATGACATCTAGTAAGAAATTCATTTGGACCCAGCATGGCAGAGTGGTTATCAGTAAAGGATGGTGTGGGCTAGGAGTGAATGCTTGTGTTATTCTCCATCCTGTGTCCTGGTACCTTACAAAGCCACCAAGTGTGAGATATATCGCTAAAGTAATAAAAACAGGTCAGGCTCACTAAAACTGCTTGCCTTTCATGAGAATATCTTTATTCCCCTAATGTTAAAATGGTAAAAGGGTCAAATGCGCTGTTTTAAACTGAGAAAATGGAATGGGATAGTAGAGTGACTCATCAAGACACGTCAGCTTCTTACCTGTAAAATGGACACAATCGTGCCCACCTTGCTTTGTTATTGGAAGCATATCTGGGTTTGTGAGTATAAGTAAACCAAGTGTGTGCAGGCAGACCTAGGATATGCTTATTATACCAGCAAAAAAGAGTAAAATGTTTGCTTTCCCTGAAAGTATTTTGCAATTCTATTTCTAGAAGAAAGCTATTTTTTTTGAGATAGGATCTTATTATATATTCCTGGATGTCTTAGAACTCTCTATGTAGACCAGGCTGACCTTGAACTCATAGAGATCTGTCTCTCCCTACCTCTTAAGTGCTAGGATTGAAGGTGAGTGTTATCATGTCCAGTTCCTAGCAAGTACTCTTAACCAGAGCCATAACTCTCTAATTTCTAATTTTGACAGTGCAAGGAAGATTAATAAATAACAATTGATAAATAACAATGATCAATATCAATCAAGTTTTCCCAAGTAAGCCAGAGCTGGATGTTTCTAGAACCACTAAGTTTATGAACTTAGTAGTAAGTAGAGAATTATAAATACATGTCATAGCCTTCCTGTTATACTGGTCTCAGTCTCTTCATGACATAGACAGCAACCCACACAGCTAAAGATTTCTTTTCATTGAAGTTGAATATGAACTTTCATGTAACAAAATATTTCTGCCTGCCTCTTCTGATTTTATTATAATAGAATATGTCTTTCCTAAAGCTGCCACATCCACTGCCACATCTACTGTTCTCTCTGATGTAACAGTGAACCCCTTCTTTCATCCAGGGAGAAAATACTTATATTTTAAATTACAATGTTGCAATGAGAAGAAAGCCAATTAATTTAAGACTCCACCAATCTGGGGTTTGTATTAAGTTGGGCAGAGACTGGGGCCAAAACTCCTTTTTGTATTAACTACTGGCAAACATTAATTTGTAGGAATGAAGCTTTTCAATGTGCATAAATGTGTCTAGGTTAGTGAGATTCAGAATTTAGAGGACATTCAGGCCACATGATGATAACATTGAATATTTTGGGGGTCCTTACTATGTCTCAAGTGCTGAACTAAGTTTTTCCATTCATATTATCTAGTTCTCACAGCAAAATGTCTCATGAAGTTAGAAAAAGATGAAACTGAGCTCAGCTTTGAATATGTGGCAGGAGGTGTGGCCTAGGAGCAGAAGAAGAGGTGGCCTAGGGGGCAGTAGGTGTGGCCTACAGGTCTATTGGGAGGTAATTGGGTCATGAGGTCTTTTTCTTCTTCTACCAAGGTAAATTAAGTGTAGGCAAGATAGCTCAGCAGATGAAGGCTCTCCAGCTCTGTTTCTGAAGCCAATGTGGTGGATAAGGAGAATGGACTCCTTGAGATCATCTAATTACTCTTGATGGGACAAAGCATTTGGGCTAAAGGTAAGGGAAATATAGGCTGTTGATAAAGCAAGCGAAAATAGCACAAATTTTCTCAGGTGCTTCAGCTAAAGCACATGTGGAACTTCAGGCACTGCTTTTAGGGAACATTTTTTTAGGTATCTGGGAGATAGCAGATAGTTATACTAGATATCTAGTGAGTACTTAGCTCAACTATATGTAGTTACTATTGGGAGGTCTGGGTTCAATGGGTAACCTAGCCGTGTCCTTCCCTTCACAGAATTTCAAGTCCAGTGAAGAAAAGAAAGAATCCAACAGATGAAGAGGGGGACTTCTGTGAGGAGCAGTGAGGGAGAGTTGCAACAATCAGCCCACAAAGCAGTAGTAGTTGTCTCAGGAATGGCCCGTTGTGTCCCAAGGAGAGAAAAGTCAGATGGTCCCTTAGTTCTCATTAAGAACTTAAGTCTTCTTCATATTGAAGAACTTCTGTAAACAAAAGCAGAGATTACTGGATGCTTCCACAAAACAAAACAACCAAAACCAAAACCTGTTTGTGTAACTGATAGCATCTGCATTAAAGGAGGAAGGCTTTGGTGTTGGCCAACAGTATGAAGATCAGTCTATGCTCAAGTCTGAGGGGGCATAGGGCCAAGACAGATTCCTAAGTTGTGTGTGATTGTCTTTCCTCAATTAATTTTATTCCTGAAGACTTAATTTGTGAGGAAGTCACTCTAGCAATGCTCCTTCCTAAGTTTGCCCCCTGACTCCTGATTCAGAGCTTCTCTGGCTGGGCAGCATCTCTTGAGACCCTTGGCACTTTAGAATTACAGATGCAGCCTTGACTTATCTCCCCTAGGTGGCAGCACATTCGTCTTCCTGGCTTGTTCCTGCCTTGTGGCGTTTATCCCAAATGGTTATCGAGAACTTATGGACTCTTCTAGGAAATTCAAGTGACATGTGTCTTTTCCTGAAAAGTCTTAAGCAACCATCAGGAAAAATCCTCTGCTCTCTTCTTTTGGTTAGCGTTTGTGAAATATAATCCACCTTTTTCTGGATGAGGTATATTGGATTATATGGACACACTTGAATTTTCTGTTGTGAAGATTCAATTTGAAGTTCATAGTTATTTTCTGGCTCTTAGAATCAGATATATGAAGTCTAGATCCATGACCCCCCCATTTGATAGCCACTAAAACATTGCCCATTTGAAATTAGCTGATCCAAATTGAAGTATGCCGTAAGTATAAACTATCAGATTTCAAAAGAGTATCATGAAGAGAAAATTCAGAGCCTCTTATTCAAATTAGTTTGGTATTGAGTTACACTTTATTAAAGGATATTTTGAATATATAGATTAGTGTGTGTTTTCAATTAAGTTTTACCTTAAAAATCTTTCTAAAGTTGTACTTTTAGATTTCTATTAGAATATATTGCTCCTAATCTTGGTTCTTGTCCCTTGGGAGATAAAGTCAATCCACAGAGTAAGATGGGGGCAGCAAATACAGATGTGGATAGAAAGGATCAAGCAACTCTCGAGAGAGGGAAGTGGGGTTCAAGAGGAAGAAGTGTGGGAGTCAGAGGAGGTGGGGAGGAAGAAAAGTTAGATAAGGAGACTCAGAGACAAAATATGTGATAGCTGGCACCCTCCTGGTTCCAGGTGACATTTCAGTTCTTGGTGCTCATCCATGGAGTGGACTGTCAATATCTCTTATAGTTGGATTCTAAGATGCACCTCTTTTTACTGGTCGGTGTACATTTGTTCTTACTTGTCACCAAAAATAACTTCTGAGACATAACGATCTATGGATTGCTAAAATATAGTATACAGTTACAGCACCTAGCCTACAGTACATGTAGCCACTTGCCTACCCCAATGGTATATCAGACGTTGCTAATCCATAACCATCTTACCCTTAGAATCTTTTTCATGGCATCTATTCTCTCCATCGACAGGTCCTGTCCTGTAGGGTCTATGGATTTAACTCAGGTTGTGGAGTTTAGTAGCAGGTGCCTCTATTTGCTGGTCCTGCTGGAATCTTTTTTAAATGATTTCTCATCGGATGCCACCAATAGACTAGTAATGGTACGTGAGGAAAATCTCCCTGCATTTCCTGTGGGGAGATCACTGAGTTAGAAACCATAGGAAACCCAGCTTTCCTCTCATGTGCAAACAGTCATGTGAACTTGGTTTGTCTTTCTTAGAAGTTCAGTTACCTTCTTAGTACAGCGGCAGTGATAACAGTGCCTGCAGTAGGGTTGTTGGTGAGAAACAGGTACCATATAGGATAGAAAGGAATCACAGATATGAGGTGCTTTCTTCCCCAAGGTCCTCCAGTGATCAGAGCCAAAATAGGTCAGCTCTTTATTCTCCAAACTTAGCAAAAGATCTTGAAGATGAGAGAACCCAGGCTTTGGGAACAAGTCCTCACAATTATATCAAATTAAATGGGTCTGTTTTTAGGAGCCAGCAGGACCCATCAACTTCGCATTTTCTCATTTTATTTTATTTTTATTTTATTTTCAGCACAGAGGATATTGGCACTAAGAAGCCATACAGAGACAAGAGTGATTTTGGAAAATGACTCATTTGGAATTTGATTTGCTGGAAGAGTTTGAAATTGGTGAAACTTCAACATTTAGAAGGGGAAAAGATGGTGGATGTAGCATGTATGGGGGGGTGGGGGGTGGGTATGCTTGTGTTGGGCATGTGTGTGCCCATGTGAACACATGAGTGTATGTACAAGTGTGTGTTCACATGGGTACATGTGGGTGTATACATGCATGCACAGCAGTGCCCATAGCTGTTGCTCCCTCCATGAAGTACATAAAATGTATGTCAGAGAGTGAGGACACTATGTGATTTTGTCTGTGTCAGATACAAGTCATATTTCTTGTAGGCTGATAAAGCTTTTGTTGAAATGACAGAGCTATGGATTCAGGCAAATAAACTCTATTCATGATAGAGACAAGGACATACAATAGTTTTATTTCAAATTATCTTTCTCACTTGCCCAACAAGTTTAATTCCTATGAAATTATATAGCCATTAGACCCCAAATTATTAGAGTTTCAAAAAATATGATTTCCATACATGTATTTCAAGTCATTACTGAATGTTTGCATAGCCAAGGGTATGTGTCTCACACAGTCTCCATCTTTGCATATCCTGGCTTCAGTGGTTCCCTCAGCCTAAAATAACTCAAGAAACAGCAAAGCCAAGAATCTTGATAATAGCTAACAGTTAAGTTCCCTTTACCATGTGTTTCACATTGCCCTAAAACAGCAGATAGATTCATTTAACTTAATCCTCACTAAGAGCTAGAAGGTACTGCTGTGATACTCATTTTACAGAGGGAGAAAAAGTGATTCACTTGGGACTATGCAGCTAGTAAATAGAACAGGTTGCTAGTTGTTCATATCACTGAAGACCAAGGCCTCTGTCCAGGGGCAATGAACTGCAGAAGGATTCTAAAGGAAAGGTTAGCTATGCTCAAACCAGCAGTAGTGGTGCAGAATCTCAGACAGAAAGGAGGTCGGTGACCTAGCAGCCCTCTTAGCTTATTTTAAAAGTGAGGAAACTGAGATTTAGAAAGGCAAGTGATTTGTCAGAGGTCATGGAAAGAGTTAGTGACAGAGCTGGGAGAACACTCAGATTTCCCTAGTCCTGTTCTGTTGTCAGTCCAGTGACGTAAGGCCAGTCCTCTCTAAAGCTGTCAATACCAACCAGGGCCCTCTGGAGGAACAGAGCTAACAGACTGTACAAGCAACTATAAAAATGAATTGATTGAGATAAATAACAGGACCAGAGGTGGGAGTAGTCCCACAATAGTATCTGTAGGCTGAAGATCCAGAAAAAGCTTTGTCCAAGGAGCTTAAAACCTCGTAACAAGAAGTTCCAGGAATGTAATTTCTAGACTAAAGCTGAAGGCCTGGAGATCTGTCTGGAAAGCGGCTGGTGCTAGTTTGTTCTAAGGACCGAAGAACCTGGAGCCTGGTGTCTACAAGGAATAGCAACAGAAAATACAACATTGGCTCAGGTAGAGGTCAGCATGTGCTATCTTCTCCTTACTTTTGGTTCCACATGGGCCCCTAGATTACTTGACGGTGTCACTTATATTCACAGTGTTCGATTGGTCTTCCCCATGCAATCTGGTGACTCACATTATCTTTGGAAACAGTGTGACAGACACACTGAGAAATGTGCTTTTGCAATTTTCTATGCCTCTCTCAACCCAATCAGTGGACAGCCCAGATAACGAGTGTTCATGCTCTTTCATCTTAGCTGTCCTAGACTGCTTCCTGCTCCTCTTCATTAGCTGGTCTTTTTAACAGAGGTAAGTTTGAGGTCCTCATCTTCAAGTTCAAGTGCTACTTCAGACAGCTCCTCCTTAGTTCAATAATGCCTTCAGGACAGCCATCACACAGCTCTCAGACCACTTTCCTCACCACTCTACTTGATTACTCTGATCACTTTTGTCCAAAGAACTTCAGTTGCCCTCCCTTCTTGAAGGATGCAGAGAGCTAGTGGGGTCAGCACACAGTTGTGCATGTGAAACCACCTGTGTCAAAGGTGTTCAATCCTAGAACTTAGTATAGTTACTTTCTTTCCAAAGGGGTTGCCAAACACATAGGATGTAAGCCTGCTGGGTAACCTGAGACCCCGCCTGAAGAAGAGCAGCATTGAGAGAGGAAAAGAAGGGATTCTCTCTGAATACTGAACAGCTCATGGATCTCATACACAAGTGCTGAGTACCTATCATAGGCATAGGTAAACAAGGCTGGCAGAGACACCTAGAACACCCAACCTTTGTCCTTAAGGGTCCAATACCTGTACCTAGATTTAGATATAGTCATCTATCATTTGAAGTAGAATATAAAAAAAGCCAACAGTATGCTGATAATATATAAATGACAATGGATTCCTGCTGAATTAGAAAATAAAATAAGGTATTTTTTATAGTATAGAAGATTTAGCAGATTTTTTGAAGATGGGACAGATATAAGAATTCCAGATAAAGAGACCAACATAAACTAAAATAGAGAAATGAAAATGTTCTGAACACAAAAAAGGAAATAAACGGGCAGTCCGGTTTACTCAGAGCATGCATTTCAAGAGAAAGAACACCAGGAAATTAAATTCATTGTGCCAAATAAGACACAATGTTGATATATTAACATTGTCTTGATTAATGTCCTCCCACCTAGAATGGATTGAGATCATGTCTGGTGAACATGTGGCTACTCGAGACATTAGATAGTTTTTAAATGAATTAATAAATCTTTACATCCTCCACCTTAAATAAACACAACACAAAGGAGGGGCATACTATGATAGTCTCTATTTTGTTACCAACACAGTGTCAGGTCTAGAATGAGTATTTAATAAACACATTTAATAAGCATGCATATGTCTATGTCAAACAAAGGTCACTATATTTAATTCAATATATACAAGAATGTGATCAACAACTTTCAGAAAAATTCAATATTTGAAGAGGACTTACTATGTACCACCCACTGTGCGCATGTACATATGTGCTGTGAGCAGGTCTTGCTTTAGAAAACAAAGACTCAGAGGTGGTTAGAGAAGAGGAATTCGAGTGGAGAGTGAGCATCCATCAATCTTCATCTGTGTTTGAGTGCCATTTGAACTTGATCTAGAAGAGCGTGTAATGAGTCTGGAGATCCCGTGATGGCTGCAGAAATAAGTTGGTTTGATCTGACCAGTCACAGACAGGAAACTAGGAAGAGGAACTGATGGATGTCAAGGCAAATCCCACTGTCTAAAGATAACTAAAACATCACCTGCATTCCCACAACATCCAAAAATAAAGTCAAATTCCTAGTCTTTGGGTCTGAGATAGCTCACCATATGCTCGAAACCAAGAGGCTATGGCAGAAGTTATAGCACCTGACTTTGATGACAAATCCTAAAAAGTAATTCAGTTTTGGCCTTGCTTGCTCTTATAACTCCACCCTTGATTACAACTTCAGTTACTAAGTAAATACCCTTAGTTTTCAGGCACAGCCATGCTGTAAGAAGGCCAAAGTCACTGGGTAGATGGATCAGTAAGTAAAGTATCTGGTGAACAATGAAAACCTAAGCCCATTCCTTAGCAACCATATAAAAAAGCCAGGTGTGGTGGGATGCACTTGGGGTGTCAGTGCTGGAGAGGTAGAGACAGGAGGATCCCTGGGACTTGCTAGTCATCAAGTCCAGACAAATCAGTGAGTTCCAGGTTCAGTGAGAGGCTCTGTCTCAAAAAATGAGGTGAAGGATACAGGAAGAGACACATCAGCCTTAGGTTTCTTTGTATACACACACACACACACACACACACACACACACACACAAGAGATACAGGCAGTATCACAGAGACAGAGACACACAGAGAGACATATACACAGAGACACAGAGATACAGACACAGGGAGTGACAAAGATACAGAGACAGAGAGGAAGGGGAAAAGAGGGAGAGAGAGGGAGGGAGGGAGAGGGAGAGGGCTAGAGAGAGAGGAAGGAAGGAAGGAAGGAAGGAAACAAGGAAGGAAGGAAACAAGGAAGGAAGGAAA
>NW_021604732.1:4641530-4642481 GCF_004785775.1 Grammomys surdaster
GAAGGAAACAAGGAAGGAAGGAAACAAGGAAGGAAGGAAACAAGGAATGAAAGAGCCTTTCTGAAAGCATGAAAAATAATCAGTACACTTTACTTGGTCCTGTGGAAATTGGGTACACACAAAGGTCTGAGAGCCTGGAATCTATCTGGTGGCTCTGAACATAAATCAGAAATTAATGTGTGGTGGCCACACAGCAGGTAGGAATAAGAGTCATGTGACAAGATACAGTTCTTGAAGCCATGAGAATAGATGCACTCATCAAGGGAGAGAATAAAGCCAGACACAAGGAGAGCCGAGGGTCACAGGGCAAAAGTACTTAGGGGAGGAAGAGGAAGCCGGTGGAAAAGGAGGGTATGTCATTGAGTAGCCACGTCGTTTAGTTTGTTCATTTGTTCATTGTCTGACTCTTCTATCTAGATTATAAATAGCATAGAATTGGGGCTCAAATCAATTTTGCTACTTTGGTAAATGCATCAACCAAGCTTGCTATAGCAATACACTACCCAACCCAGAGACAAATGGTTCTTTTTGCACTCCTGAGAAGTCTTGTTCTGCTGTAGGTCAGCTGCAGCTTTGGTCACAGCATCAACCTCCACTCATTCTAGGACCTGGTGGAAAGCTCAGATTCTATCAGGAATGCATGGTTCTCAGAAGGAGAAGAGAAGCAAGCTCTCCTCAGAAGTAGGGAGCCTCTAAAAACTCCTGTCTAGGTGCCTACACCCATTCTACTGACTGAAACTTGATGTGCATCCAAGCTCAAAGTAACCCTTTGGAATCACAAAAATTACAAATGGGGGTGGGTGAACATATACAGGCTCTCAATTGAACATGGTTGGTGAATAACTGCAAATAACACCCCCTTTCACCAAGCAGCATTTAAGAACCACTCAGAGATATTTGTGAGAGGAAGGAAGGAAGGAAGGAAGGAAGGAAGGAAGGAAGGAAGGAAGG
>NW_021604732.1:4642491-4656796 GCF_004785775.1 Grammomys surdaster
GGAAGGAAGGAAGGAAGGAAGGAAGGAAGGAAGGAAGGAAGGAAGGATACAGAGAAAGAAAGAAAGAAAGAAAGAAAGAAAGAAAGAGAAAGAAAGAAGAAAATAAAGGAAGAAGAGAAAGATTAAGAGAAATGAAGGAAGGAAGATTGATCAACAGACAGACAGACAGACAGACAGACAGACAGATTTGTTCAAGAAGTTGATATCCCAGGTTGTGCTGCATCTGAGTATAAGATGTAAATGCTTACTACCCTGAAGCAAACAGCAGCTACTCAGGCCCACAGAAGACCTTCAGTGTGAGAGAATCAACTATAAAATTGAATTGTGAGGACAAATTGAATGGCACACTAGACTCACTGTAGGAAACTCAACAGCTATAGGGAGGGCAAGTGAGGTGCAGTGAGAGAGTAGTTGGTGGTGGAAAATATGAACAACAGAAATACTTTTAATATGTTACAGATACTCATCATCCCTAAGATGACAAAATGAGAATCTGTGAACACCTGTGAGCTCCCTTTGGAGTAGTGCAATGAAAGAAACAGCAACTTGAAAGAAATGGCTAGAACAAAATCATGGGCTGGTTGATCAACTCTTGTAGCTACATTTTTTTTTTTTAATTGCTGTAACAATGTACTCAACTGAACCAAGTTAAGGAAGGATTTCTTTAGCTCACAGTTTGAGAGCACACAGTCCCTCGTGGCAGGGAAGTCATGGGCAGGAAGAAAAAGCAGCTGTTAGCGTTTCTATCCACAGTCAGGAAGTCGAGAGCTGTATGCTGGTGCTCAACTGGCTTTTTCTTTTTTAGTCAGTCTAGGACCCCATCCCACAGGGTGATGTCACTCACATGTAGGGTCAGTCTTACCATATCAGTTAATGAAATCTAGAAAGCAAATCACAGATACGTCCAGACTCTAAACCCCAGCAAGTTGAGAAGCAAGTTTAACCACAACACACTAACAATCCCACATTCCCCACAGCTTTTTTTTCCTATACCAGATTTTTAATACCAAATTAGGGTGAGTCTCAGGAAAACCAAAGTGGTTTTCTTTACCACTCTGGAAAAAAAAAGTGAATCACTTTACTTCAGCTAAGCAAGGTAAGAGATTTTAATAAAGGAAATATTTATAAGTCTTTGTTCAGGCTTTGAGGCAACCAGCTAGAAACAGTGCAGCATTGTGAACCTCACTCTGGAGAATGTTACCACTCCTATGCCTGAAGGGACAAGGAGAGGGTGTGTTACTGAACTCAGAGAAATGGGCACCCCTAGAATATACCACTTAACAGGGGCCTTTAGTGGACAGAAATTGGAACAAGCATACTAACCTCATTTTCTTTCCGCCTTTCCTGTAAGCTCCTGTTGGCCACACTCAGCTAAATGCCAGGGGTTAAGAGAGGCCATCAGCCAGACCCATCAAGTCCATCCTCCTGAGACACAGCTGAGGAAGGGGGCAGGCTGAACCTTGAGGAACAGATGGAAAATAACTAGGACAAACCAGCTGAAATTGGTCATCTGAGTAGCTGTAGATGACCCTTACAAGGTAAACCAGGCTATTGAAGAGGCTGAGGGCTAGGAGAACTGAGTCCCTGCGACATCTCTGCTATAACATAGAAACGGTTTTGTTGTTGTTGTTTCGTTGTTTTGGTTTTGGGGGTTTGCTTTGTTTTGTTTTTTGGGTTTGTGTGTGTATGTGTGTGTGTGTGTTTGTTTGTTTGTTTTTGCATCTGACTTCTTACCTCTTATCTGGTAATAGAATTATGCTGGATAAAAAAATAAACCCAGGCCCTTGAGTTGAATCTTGGAAATGTATGTATTGTTTGGCCGAAGCAGTCTCTTAAACTTGAATCACTCTGAAACGTTATAGAAGTCAAGAGAATTCACATAAGAAATGTTAGATTTCTGTTTCTTCATGCGGCAATAACTGCCTCAGGGAGCCCGTCTAGTTCACAGCCTCACGCCAAGCTGTGTAGGGTCCCATCTGGACCGTTCCCTCACTTCTCTCACCTGCGTGCTTTCTGGGGAACTAGGATGTGCAGCCCCCCATGACCTCTTTCAGCTTTATCAACCTGCGAAATTTGACTCGTGTATCAGTTTTACCGTATGCATATGTTTTTGCATATGAACATAGGCTGTTTGAATTTTTTAATGCATGTGGATGATAGAGCTGTCAGGCAGTTATTTTTGTATATCTTTCTCCCTATCACAAACACACCATACATGAGGCATCTTGAAGCATATGGTTTCCATGTGTATCGCTACTATGTTGATTTTTTTCCCCTTCTCCAAAGTTCCCCCAAGAACCCCTTAGAATAAACACAAGCTGTCTTTTGAGAAATGATTTTAAGGGAAAACCCAGCTGGGGAGAAAAAGAAAGTGAGGGTCTCCAAAAAGCTGCTAAGTGACTGTCCTGTAAGTACAGGTCTTCAGAGTTCCTTAGGACCATGGCTGTCTTGCCCAATGCATGGTGCACAAGGGATTTGGGGACACATTTGTTATGTTTCTCATTGCTGTAACAGAATGCGTAACAGAAATAACTTGAGGGAGGAAGGATTTATTTTGGTCCACAGTTCAGAAGATACTAGGTGTTATGGCTGGTTTTGATCGACAACTTGATAGGGTTTAGAATCACCATGGATACAAACCTCTGGGCATGCCTAAAGGAAGTTTCTTGACTATGTTCATTCTATGGGAAGACCCACACGGAATGTGAGTGATAGCACTCTATGGAGTAGAATCCAAGACTAAACAAAAAGGGCACAGCTAGCACAGACATTCATGGCTCTGCTTCCTTACTGCAGAAGCAATGCAAACAGCTACCTCACACTTCTGCATCACGACATCCCCACTATGATAGATTGCACTCTCAAACTGAGGGAGAAAAATAAACTCTTTCTACTTGGAATTTCTTTTGTCTGGTATTTTGTCTGCAGCCTTGAAACAGGTAACAAAGTCCATCGCAATGGTGGTAGCTCAGCAGCAGGAGTAGGAGGTGACCGGCTTTGTTGCTTGTGTGGTTGCGAAGCAGAGACCTTGATCTAGTCTGGCTGCCACTCATAGGACCTGGCTCTCAGCAACCCACCTCCAAGGATGGCCCACCTCCTAAAGGTTCCATGGTTTCTTAAACAGTGCCACTATCTGAGGACCAAGTGTTCAAATGCATGAGTCTGTGGAGGCCTTCACACTCAAACCATAGCAGACAGGATCTACCCCTGGGTGGGCCCACTTTTGCTGTTCAGTTTGTGGCTAGGAAGTGGCATAAAAGAGACTTCAGCCTCCCGAGGGGGCGGGGACCTCAACC
The DNA here is from genome assembly GCF_004785775.1 of Grammomys surdaster. Taxonomy (NCBI): domain Eukaryota; kingdom Metazoa; phylum Chordata; class Mammalia; order Rodentia; family Muridae; genus Grammomys; species Grammomys surdaster. The sequence goes on from NW_021604732.1 coordinate 4,645,788, forward strand.
GGAGACAAGTTATCAAGTGATGGGCTCTAGGTTTTCCCATCTCCTGACAACTGCTGTGACAAAGAGGTGAGAACAAGGTGACTCTTTCCCTATCTAAGGGAAGATGAATGAGAAGTGGAACTTCACTTTGAGGACCAGCTCTACTTAAGAGACATACTTAAGGTGTTTGCCGAGCCAGCGAACCTTGAGCAGGAATCCCACAGACTTGCCCCCAGAAACCAGTGTTCTCTAGCCAACGCTGGTCTGAGTCTGTTTGCTTGCTGACTCCATGGGGGATTCCCCTTTAGTTCATACCTGGAGGCTCTAATTTCTGCTAGAGAAGGCTTCCACTAAGATTGAAGCCCTGAAAGAGGGATTGGGTACTTAGTGTGAATTGCTATCTTATGCTAATATTTCTCTAGGCCAGGCTTTTGCCTCCAGGAGAGGTAACTGTGTGGTGAGTGCTGTAGCCTCAGGCAGCACGGTTTCTGGATGATTCCTCCCTCAGGACACTTCCTGCTCCCTTTTGGGGAGTAGCTTGTGTTGCTTACCATTCACCATTTACATGGCCTGCCACTTCCCTATTGCCTTTATGACGGTATCTCACCTTTTAGCCATCTATCCTCAACCCCACTGGAGCTTACTTCTCTGTGCCATTCTATCCCCGTGGGTTCCTGAAGGGTTCAGTGACTGTGTAAATTAGTGTATAAACTGGAGTACTTTTGAGAGTTAAGGAGTGCTATTAATAACTGCTGTTGTTTGGGTTACTGTAACAATTACCATAGGCTGGGTGGCTTTAAAGATTTGATGTGTGTTTGTGTGTGTGTGTGTGTGTGTGTGTGTCTTGCTATGTCTTCACACAAGGGGCCCATTTTCTCTGGGACTCTTTTATAAAGACATAATTTCTACCCATGAATGTTCTTTAGTCACCACTGGAGATCCTTGCATCATCATCTTGAGGGTTGGGATTTCAAGTATGAATTAGGGGGAGATAAACTTTCATCTCACGTGTGCACAGTCTTATCCTTTTTTCTTAGCAAGAGTACGCTTTCCATGGGAGTTGCGGCTGCTCTTACATGTCGGATCTCAGATTCATCAGCTTTGAACATGGACTCATATAAGGAGCTCTTGAGGGTTTTCCACGCCTTCAGTCTCAGGCTGGTGCTCCAATATTGGTTTGTCTTGATTTGGGGTCTTCCAGTTTACTGTGTTAAAAAGCTACGGGTTTGTCTTCCCTTCCAACCTACAGATATTATTGTGGGACCATCCAGCAGGTCTGTGACTGGGTAAGGTAATGTATGCCATCTGCTCCAGTAAATTATACATAATCAATTGATTATTTCTTTCTGGAGAAATCTAATGCTTCCTCTGTGAATGCCTAAATAAGCCTTGAATACTGGACCCCTCTACTTCAACCCTCAATTCTTGCCTGCACAGAGCCTCGTGGTGAGCTGGAGGTGCTGGTTTAAGCTCTTTTCTGGTCTTCTCCATGCTTTTCACACAGCCTGTTGCATGCTTGTAGCCTTTTATGGACCCAGGGTGAAGCAGAGGATCTCAGTCCATTATGGCTATTTCATTCCTCCTGGTTTTCCTGTTAACTCTCCTGGTTCATCTATTGGGTTTTCTAACTGTAATCCACTCCCTCTCTCAGCTGTAGCACTAAGCAGGTGCCTATACCAACTTCAGAAAAATGCTCACCAGCACTGTATAAACCCCCGCTCAAGTCAAATAAATGCACAATGAATTGGTGCTCTTTTGAAGCCACTAAACAGGTCACATGGTGGCAGTTCCATTCTTCCCCGTTTTAGTGGCTGTCAGCTTGCTGGTTTGGGTTCTGGTTTGGTGCTATTAGTATTCAAGGCTACTGTACATGAAGATAAGGAGGGCAGATGGGAATCCACTTGTCTCAGTGAGATTCTGTTGTCCTCTTGGAGACCAGCTCGCCAGGTGTCTGGCGAGCTTCTAGAATTCTGAAAAAGTTGCCTCTGATTGTTTTTGTGAGTTTTCTGATCTCTTGCATAAAGGAGAACAATGCAACTTATTTGACCATTTCTTCTTTCAGTTTTAACTTGCATTTCCTTGATGAATAATAACATTTTTGTGCTATTCTGCAAACTGAAGAAATGTCTGCTCTAATTTCCCTTCATTTTATAAAAAAGTAAACTGTATTTTTGTTTGTGAGAGTTATAAAAATTCTTTATATATTTTATATGCAAATATTCTCAGAGGTATGTTTGGCTAATATTTTCTCTCAGTATGCAGCATGTACTTTGAGCTTTAAATTATGAAGCTGCTTTATGGAGTCTAACTTATCACTTCTTATTTAAATTCACTTTGTACCCTTTCTGAAAAGTACTATATGGACCATATATATATGTATGTATTTATATATATTCCATATATTCATATATATCCATTTATTCTTGCATCACTTATTAAAAAGACGTACTTATCTTTCATTGAATTACCTTCAAACCTTTGAAAACAGCTGACTTACTATGAGTCTGTTTCTGAATTCCCTATTCTGTCTCATTGTTTTATATATCTGCCTTATACAATTAGTGCAATTATCACACTATTTAATTACTATAGTGTTACAGTAATCTTTCAAAAAGTTTAACAAGACTGTCTTTTGTGTATGTGTGTCTGGACATGTGCACGAGTATAGTGTCTAAGGAAGACAGAAGGTGGCATTGAATCCCCTGGGCTGGTTTTACAGATAATGGTGAATTGCTGAGGGTTCAGGGAATCAAACCAGTCACTTTCAAAAGAAGCATGTGTTCTTAACCACTGAGCCACTTCTCTCTAGCCCCTGCTGTCATAGTAAACCTTAAGCAAAACATGGTCATGCAGACCTGCAATCAATTCCAGCATTTGAGGTAGTAGTAGTAGGAGCTCAAGGACAGCTTTGGCTATCTAGTGAGACTCTCTGTTAAATATTTAAATACCAAATACATCACAGAGATGCTATAGCAAGTTTGGAAGTTGTACAGTTAAGTCCTCCAGCTTGGTTCTTTAAATATGGATCTATTGAGCCTCACGAGGAACTGTCTGTAGTGTTCCCAAATAGGTGTATCACTTTGTTCTCTGAATAGCAATCCATTGGAGTTCTGCTTGCTTCTAAATCAGTTCACGTTTGTACTGCCTGCCATTTTCATTTTAATTAATTAATTTATTTATGGTAGATTGATTTTGTTTTAAACAAAGTTTCTCTGTGCAGCCCTGGCTATTCTGTAACTCTCTTTGTAGACCAAGCTGGCTTCAAACTCAGAGATCTACCTGCCTCTACTTCTGGAATGCTGAGATTGAAGGTGTGCACTATCTTGCCTAATTTTCGTCCTTTTTAAATCTTACCTTCTGATAGATAGGAAACGCACGTCACTAGAATGTCAGTTTGCTTCTTCTTGATAATGGATGATTCCAAGGTCTTTCCATTTGCTTTTTGTTTTTTTTCTTTTGACCTCTCTGAAGTATTTCTTAAAACTTTTAAAACATTGTCCCTTGTCGCTTAATTATTGCTTTTTTACAAGTTTTTAAATATATTCTAGATACAAGCATATGTATTGCAACTTCATGTGCACATACGCTTAATATATCTTATATAAAATATTGCCTTCCAACCTAACAGTAGGCGTTTTTTCTTATTTCTGTCTTTTAATAAGATTTAAGTTTTTAATTTCATGCAATCCATTTGATCTTTGAGTTTTGTTTGGCCCTTTTGATTGGATACAAATAGCATTGCCTTGCCAAGCTTTTGAGTAACTTTCTTCTGCTTTCCTCTAGCATTGTACAGTTTCGTTTTTATGTTTAGGTGGATGAGTCACCTTGAATTATATTTTTGACTATGCAGAGGTTCATTTTGTGTTTTCTTCAGCTGGTTAGTGTGTCGTCCAGGTTCAGTTCCTTTCCTTCTTTGAACATTCTTGGTGAACCTTTGAAGTGTCATAGGCAGAGAAGTGTGGTGATGTGTTTGCTGACCTGGGGATGAGGAAAGGAGGTGGGAGGGAGGTCAAGTGGGAAGGGATTGCAGATATCCAGATCCAACTGTAGCCACAGTGGTGGAGGAGGGAGAAGGGAAGAAAAAGTAGCAGTGTTTGTCTGGGCGGAGCCTGGTTTTGACGGCTCCTGTGGACTTCAGTGGACTTCACACGTTAATCCATCTCACGCACACAGATGAGGACAGAAAACTATGGCGGATGTTTTCAGGATTGAGGAGGATGAGTCAAGCATGTGGGCTTTAGTTTAGGCTCTACATTTAGTTTAGGACTACATTTTAAACGAGCTTATGAAAACTTCGTTGTATCGTGAACAATTAGACCAGAGGCTGGCATTTTAGCCAAGTGGTGAGCAAACTGCCAGCCACAGGCCTAGGAGTTAAAAGGTTTGATCCTCGGCATCAAACATCCATTACAAGAAATCTGAGGTCCTCGATCGTGTCTCCTTTCAATCTAACTTTCTTTCTTTCATTTCTTGTTTTCGTTTTTCTTTTATTGGCTATTTTCTTTATTTACATTTCAAATGTCATCCTCTTTCCAGGTCTCCCCGCTGGAATCTCCTATCCCATCCCCTTTCCCTTGCCTCTCCGACACCTACGCACCAACACCCACCTTCCTGCCCTGGAATTCCCCTACACTGGGGCATCGAACCACCTCAGGCCCAAGGGCTGCTCCTCCCACTTATGTCCAACAAGGCCATCCTCTGCCACTTATGTGGTTGGAGCCATGGGTTGTTCCATATGTGTTCTTTAGTTAGTGGGCCAGTCCCCGAGATCCCTAGGGAATCTGTCATGTTGACACTGTTGCTGCCCCCCCATGGGGCTGCAAACCCCCTCAGCTCCTTCAGTCCTTTCTTCAACTCCTCCATCATGGACCCTCACACTCAATCCAATGGTTGGCTGCGAGCATCTGTATCTGTATTTGTCAGGCTCTGGCAGAGTCTCTCAGGAGACAGAGGTATCAGGCTCCCTTTAGCAAGCACTTTCCAGCATCCACAATAGTGTCTGGGTTTGGTGACTGTATATGGGAAAGATCCCCAGGAGGGGCAGTCTCTGGATGCCCTTTCCTTCTGCCTCCGTTCCACACTTTATCTCTATATTTCCTCCCTTGAGTATTTTGTTCTCCCTTCTAAGAAGCACTGAAGCATCTACACTTTGGTTTTCCTTCTTCTTGGTTTGTGAATTATATCTTGGGTATTTGGAACTTTGGGGCAAATATTCACTTATCAGTGAGTGCATACCATGTGTGTCCCTTTGTGACTGGGTTACTTCACTCAGGATGATATTTTCTAGTTCCATCCATTTGCCTGTGAATTTCATGAAGTCATTGTTTTTAATAGCTGAGTAGCACTCCATCATATAAATGTACCACATTTTCTGTATCCATTCCTCTGCTGAGGGAAATCCGGGTTGTTTCCAGCTTCTGGTTATTCTAAATAAGACTTCTATGAACATAGTGGAGCATGTGTCCTTATTACGTGTTGGAACATCTTTTGGGTATATGCCCAGGAGTGATATAGCTGGATCCTCAGGTAGTACTATGTCCAACTTTCCAAGGAACAGCCAGGCTGATTTCCCACATGATTATTTCATTAGATGCTGAAAAATCTAATTTAACATCCTTTCATGTTAAAAATCTTGGAAATAAATTCAAGGCCCATACCTAAACATGGTAAAAGCAATATACAGCAAACCAGTAGCCAACATCAAACTAAATGGAGAGAAACTTGAAGTAATCCCACAAAAATCAGGGCCTAGACAAGGCTGCCCACTCTCTCCTTATCTATTCAATATAGTACTTGAAGTTCTAGCTAGAGCACTTAGACAACAAAAGGAGGTCAAAGGGATATAAATTGTAAAGGAAGAAGTAAAAAATCACTATTTGCAGATGATATGATGGTATACTTAAGTGACCCCAAAAATTCCACCAGAGAACTCTTAAACCCTATAAACAACCTCAGCAAAGTGGCTGGATATAAAATTAACTCATTCTAACTTTCTATTATTCTGAGATCTTCTTTGAATTGTCTGGAAAAATAGTCACTATACTCCTTATGTCAGTAGCTTCTCTTTATTCTTTACCTTATTTGAGTTCTCGTCATTAGTGGGCTCCATTAATCACTACTTTTCTCCCAAACTCTCATCTTCCTGGGTACCAGTAACTCTCCTCATCCTCCACTTCTTTATGTCATCAGCTGTCTGCATCTCTGCCTCCTCTACTGTTGCCCATCTCCTATATATTGGTTTTTCCAGTTTCCTCTCCATGGGCATACTCTAATTATATGTTTCACTTGATTTATCTCACAGATCTCCTCCAATCAAGTAAAGACTTTTCTGAATTCTGAGTCTATACAGTTCACCTTTAACTAGTCATTTGTGACTAACAAAATTCTGAGTTCAGAGTTTACTCATTAGCATCTTTCCCCAAATTATTTTTGACCCTTGATTCCCTGTTTTGATAGCCTGCACTATCTAACTCACTAAATCCAATGTTTTATAGTCATTCTATACTTTTCTGCATCTTTGACTAGTCATATTCAACCTTCAAAACCCTTTCCTTAATATTTTCCAGAATCCTATGTGTACTGGAAGCCTTACAAGACTAAGAATGGCACTGTTGGTAGGATACTAAGATGATGGTGGAAACAAGAACCACTCTGGGAAAATAAAGTTAGATTAGCCTGGAGTTGAGCAGTGGACAGAAATCTAGAATGTTTGGAGAAAGCAAGCTTCTTTAAAGAACACAAATCATGAAATTCTTCCAAGTAGTGTGTGTGTGTGTGTGTGTGTGTGTGTGTGTGTGTGTGTGTGTGTGTATTTCTATATGCATGTAGTACATGGTAACATAGTAAGAGAAGATCTGGAAAGCCCATCACTTTGTCACACTCTGCAGGTATGCAATGTTTTTGACCTTTGAGATAGCTATGTAAGATAGACATTATTGGTTGCCTACTTTCCCCTCTTAACAAAAGCTATCTTCCATGTAGCCATGTGTTTTAGCAGACACTTTTTACCTCCGGCTCCATAAGGTGTCTGATTGGTCTAGATGTCAGCTTAGTGTATTTGTCAGAAGTTGGTTCATCAGGGAAATGACCCAGTTCTACTCAATGTTACATTAGGGAAATGTTCTGGGGTATTTCTATGGAAGGTTTCTGTAGAAACCACTAGAAAAGATTGCAATGTCTATACGTCACACCTGTAATTGCTGAAGCCATTTCAATTCCAAGTCTGTGGCTGAAGCCACCATTGGTAGAAGGAAGAATGGAAAGATGGAAAAAGGCAGGAGTCTGAATGCCTTTGTGAGTTGCTAGGCAACGATCCATGTCTTATCCCTGGACTTCATCAAATAGGACACTTTACTTGCTTTACTGCTTAAGTCCATTAAGCTGGTATTTTCTGTTACTTACAGCAAACAACACAACACACTGATAAACTGGTGTGAAGTAATGTCTCTCCTTTTCTTAAAGAACTGTGACTAAGGGATGTAGAGTAACCTAGACCTTTTCCTAAAGAACTGTAACCTCCACATTACTCTTGCTATCGTTTATTTGGCAATTAGGATTGCTAGTTATTTTAACATTTGTTGTTGCATATCCTTTTAAGTGATTATTTTGAATATCCCAAAACTTTATAAAACAAGTGCGAAGACAAACTTTTCATATTGGTATCTCTGAACCCATTGCATAATCTACACGTTTAAAAAAAAATGTTGATTTCTCCCCCTTCATCCTGCCCACACAGATTCTTTCAAAGGTGGCCAAAATGCCATCTCTATTTGGAGATAATAATTAGTATCATCTTCACTGGCTTCCTCTTGAATGTAGAGGGAATTACTGGATGAATAAATTGGAACATGGTGGCCATGTGGCCTGTTGCTCCCAAGTACTACTTGGAGACCAGCCTGGCATGGAAATGACCAGATGTTTGAAGCTGAGCTACTGGTGAGTGAAATAAATAAGTTAGCTGTCATACTCTTTATTTGCATGGATGCTTTCTGCATTGCAAAACTGCTGGTGCCTGGAGTCTCACTAGACAGCAATTGTTCTCTTAACCCCTTCTGAAGCTTAGAGTTGGAAGGTCCTGGAAGGCCAATTAGACCATGTGGGTGAGTGAATGCTTGTGACCATCTGTCACCAGCATTCCTATAACCAGGGGCTCATTGAATCACAGCCCTGCTACACAGGTATTCCTGGTCAACAATGAGACGTGTATGAACAAATAAATGAATGACCAAAGGCTCTAAGTAAGCACATAGTAGGATTCACTAGGTTGTTTTGAACAAGCAGATAAATGGTCCAGCTGTGGGATGTACCTAAAATAAGTTAGATTTGCAATGGGCCTCTTCCCTGGTCTATCTCTGTCTCATCTTCATTGATATCCCATAGGTCTTAATGATCCAAACACAGGTCCTCATGCTATGTGGTGATTTCAGCTGAGCCATCACCTCAGCCCCACTGGCACCATTTCTAAGTTCCCTAGTAACACATGTTCATGACATTAAAGAAATGAGGATATTTTTATTGTACAAGAAAACATTGTTGCTACATTCATGTCCTGCCACTTCAGTATTAACCCATGTAGCTTTTTCTTTCTCATTGTGTGATGCTTTGTTCATGCGGCTTTTCCATCAACACTTGGAATGCTTCCTGTATGCATGACAACATGCCAGGCACTGGGAATAGATTTGCAGTCTGTGATAGGTATGATCCTTTATGTCCTTAAACTTTAGTCCTAGCAGAAGTGATTACACCAAGGATGACCTAATCTTAAATTTGACTAGTTCTACAGAAAACAAGTAGAGTCTTTGGGGATGAACAGGAGAAGTTAGGCATGGGTCAGATGAAAAGACTCTGATGAAGCTGACATAATGGGAAATGAAGAGCCAGGAAGAGAAGAGATGTCGAGGCTCTGAGAAGGAGCAGTGTGCACAGGAAATAGGATGATGTCTGCTGAAGGAAACCGCTGGTCTGCTATCCTGATGTGAATGGAGGCAATGACAAGATGAGGGTAGAGTGGCTTTGTGGAATTTGGAGACAAATTAGCTTTAAGGTACAAGACACTTGTCAACAGACAGCAATCCAGGAGCCCAACTACACCCTAATCTTTTTGGTGAACAAAGGTTTGCTTAAACAGAGTCACGCTCATTTACTTAATATCTGTTGCTTTCACATTTTTTGTTGCAGAAATGTATAGTTGCCCCAGTGATCATACGGATCACAAACCCTAAGATATTCACTGTTTCACCCTAGACAGAAAAGTGAACTGACTTCTGCTACAGGTTCTCTTGGGTCTACTTTCACAGTACCCTGGGTAGTCCACATGAGGAAAGTAGGAAGGGCCTAGTCAGACCAGCTTTGTAAGGAATTACGGCAGAGTAACAGGGCCAGATTAGAAAGAAGTCTAGGAATTGAACTCAGGAGCTGGGAATTGAACTTAGGACCTCTGAAAGAGCAGTCAGTGCTCTTACCAGCTAAGCCAAATGGGAGGAGAGGCCCTTGGTCCTGTGGAGGCTTGATGCCCCAGTTAAAGTGGCAAGGTAGGAGTAGGTGGGTGGGAGAGTACCCTCATAGAGGCAAACGGGAGGGAGGATGGGATGGGGGTTTTTGGAGGGGAGACCAGGAAGGGGGATAACATTTGAAATGTAAATAAATAAAATAACCAACAAAAAATAAAAATACTGCAAATAGAAAGAAGTCTAGGTGGATAGGGGGCATCTAGTAGTGTTAGAGTTCATTCAAGAAGTTAGTTCAACAGAGGAAATGATGGATTTGGGATGCCTTTGGGGTTTGCGCTGGACAGATTGATGCCTGACAGGGCATTGAAGGACAACTAGAGTGTTCCTCTTCCCTTTGACAACAAGGTTGTAAATGCATTCTTGCATGGCTCCAACTGCTTCCACAGAACACTGTCCTACCAGCCAAAGGCTTCAATAAAGGCTGTTCCCATTTTGAAGCTCTTTGATCTGTATTGCTAAATCGCCCTCCCAAATGTTGTTCCAATTTGTGTGGCTACCATGAGGTGCTGCAACCATTCTGGGTTCAATAGGCACCAAATGGTCCTAAGTGGTTTTCTTTTCCAATATCCATTACCTCCAGATCAAGATGTTAATACTTGAAAGCCCACATTTGAAGAGATTTTTTTTTGTGATGCCAGCTTGTGTGTGTGTGTTTGTGTGTGTGTGTGTGTGTGTGTGCAGTGCGATACTCTTCAAAATGTGGCTGACACCTGAGGTAGGAGCCTTTCTGGTTCCACCTTGCCTTTGTGTGATAAAAGACAACTTAAAACTTGAGTCACATTTTATCTATAGTATATGGTGGCTGGGGTTACAGGCCACATCTCTTCTGTTTCCAAAGAGATTTTCATTTTACGTGTTGCATCCATCTCCTGCCACCCCTGACAACCTCTTCTCCAGCCTTGTGGTTTCTGTGGCCACTCAGGAACAGACAAGCTAAAGAAAGTGTTGGTCACAAGACGCAGGTGTTTAGTCACTAGAAACAGGTGTTCAGTACTGAGGAAATCCATGACTGCACTGTGGTGGAGAGAGGGGTCTGGTGCTGGACCTCTTGAACCCCAGTTCCCTGTGCTGTGAATTATCTTTTTTCTGAAGTCACGGAACTGCTCTGATTTCACTTTCTGTACACTGTGTGAGGTTTTAATAGGTAGCTATTGAGAGTAACAACAAAGCTCATATGACAGCTCACACACACTAAAATACTGGGAAAGGGAATATCAAATTGGTGGAGGGTCTTTCTATATTTCAGCTCCCTAAATATGTCTAGATCTTAAAGTTTCTTTACATTTTAAAAAAGACTTTATTTATTCATTTTATATATATGTGAGTACACTGTAGCTTTCTTCAGACACACCTGAAAAGGACATTGGATCTCATTACAGATAGCTGTGAGCCACCCTGTGGTTGCTGGGAATTGAACTCAGGATCCCTGAAAGAGCAGTCAGTTCTCTTAACCACTGAGCCATCTTTCCAGCCTGATCCTAAAGTTTCTTCTCTCTCTCTCTCTCTCTCTCTCTCTCTCTC
>NW_021604732.1:4656896-4658147 GCF_004785775.1 Grammomys surdaster
CACACACACACACACACACACACACACACACACACACACACACACTGATGGTAGCTGCTTATTTATTTGAGATTGAGGAAGTATGCCTTGGAAGGAAATAATGAATGCAGATCATTTTCGAGTCTTTGCTTTAGGTGGCCTGCTCTTACATCTACGTTAAGATAACCTCAGCCATTGTGCCTGTGGAGGAGAGGCATTGTGCACCTTTTCTAGCTCATGGACTCACACCTGAAACTTCTATCATGTGTTAAGTGCAAAAGGTTATTTCCAAGACACCTTTCTTAAACTCCAGTTAACTTCCTGGAGGAGGTACTGAACATTATCACAAGCTCTGGAGTCAGGTGACCTGGGAGAACATCTCAGATCCACAATGCCCTAAGCTTATGTCACCCTGTGCTTAGTGCCTCTGTTTCTTTGTCCATGGAGTATTGATGAAGTCGAGAGAGGAGAAATAAGGAAATGCCGGAGAAATAGCAAAAAGTCAGAATTATGTATTATTAGTAGCTGCTCCTAGCCTCTGAGAAGGAGTACGTGGACAAGTGCGTGCTTGTGAGTGCGTGTGTGCATGTGCGTGTATGTTATCATGGATACTTTTGAGGTTCTCTTTCCCTAGCATGAAACATCATAAGGTCACAGTCTTGGTTTCTTTTGTAAATTACGTGTATTTAGCAGACAAAATGACAAAGTCAAAGCTAAGAGCTGGTTTTGAGTAACATGGCTGCATCAAGTTGACCTGGAGAAACAGGGTCTGTGAGCAGCCAGAGAGATAGCTCAGTTGCCTAAGTGTTTGAATTGTGTGCATAACGACCTGAGTCTGGTCCCCAGAACACAAGGTTTACAAAAAGGCCAGATGTGTGTGGCAATCATTTGTAATCCCAGCACTGGGAAGACAGAGCAAAGCAGAACCCCGTGGCTTGCTGACAGCAGGTGTAGCCTACTTGGCAAGTTCCAAGCCAGTAAAAGACCCTGATCCAACAAAACAAAGTAGGAAGCTAGTGAGATGGGTAAGTGGGTCAGTGGGTAAAAGCACTTGCTGCTAAGCCTGAAGACTTGAGTTCGATACCAGAAATTCAAATGGCAAAATAAAAGAACCACCTCTCACAAGGTGTCCTCTGATCTATAAAAGTGTGTCATGGTGCATGTGTGCACTTGGGTGATTGTGTACAACACACACACACACATACACACACACACACACACACACAGAGAGAGAGAGAGAGAGAGAGAGAGAGAGAGAGAGAGAGAGAGAGA
>NW_021604732.1:4658157-4671378 GCF_004785775.1 Grammomys surdaster
AGAGAGAGAGAGAGAGAGAGAGAGAGAGAGAGAGAGAGAGAGAGAGAACATGGAAGACTAGAAGTAGGGTTAAAACTGGAGCTGCATCTCAGTATAGGGTGCTTGCCAAGTATGTACAAGGCCCTGGATTGAACTCAGAAAGAGAGAGAGAGAAAGAGACTAGAATATAGTACACATTCTCTCAAAGATTTCTTTCTTCCTCAGAAATGGAGGGTGGTGGGAGCCCTTCGTGTCTATTAGTGTTCTTTCACCAAGGCTGTCTACTTCAGAGACTTCAAACTCTCTCTATTTGAGAAAAATAGGGATAGAGCTTGGAACGCCACACAAGGTCACATTGCAAGTTGAGAAGCTATGAGGATGTTGCACGGTGGCTCTTGTGGTGATGACTTGGCATTTCTAGATTTGAAATCATCTCTGAAACAACACAGGAAACTTCTTTGGATGACTGGTGCTGTTGAACAGTACAGCCAAGTCCATGTCTGGCTAACTGCCTGGCGACACGGAGAAAATGCCACAGCTGCTGTGTCTTGGGTACATTTCCATCTGCCAATTGTTCTCTGAGTTCCCAGTGGGAGTGAGTCAACAGTCTGACAAAACCATCCATTTAACACCCTAATATAGATTTTAATGCAAAGGATTTTTTTTGATATAATGCTTCATGCCCTTCCATCATCTATAAGAATGATATCAAAACCAGAGACTTAGACCAGAAGTCCCCAGTTCTCCAGCTGTAGATATCTTGCCTGGGAAATACAAACACTTTCATGAGCTGAACAGTGCATAACTTAGGTCAGAAGAGTTTCTGTCTAAAGACAAGTTGATTCATATGCATTATGGACTTATTGCCATCGAACTTAAAAAGCAGCATCTCTATGAGTCATGTCTAAATGAAGCCTCTCCGACTCACATCACAGCCTTCTTCGTTTTCCACCATTAGGTGCTCTCCAGAATGCTCAAGAATGCTCATTTAAAACAGGGACATCACCAACAAAAAGTACACAAATGAGAAAAAACTGTAGCACTAATGGGCTGCAAAAGAGACATGTTCACAGTTTGAGAACTGATGTGACATGTTCATGGTATGAGCACTGAGCAAAAAAAAAGTCAAAGTGTCATCTGATTGTCACACCTCGGGTAGGAATGTCCATACTGGGCAACTCTGCTTGTCTTAGAGTGGCTGTAAAAGTGTCATGAGTATTGATCCTTCAGTAATAGATTTCAGTAAGTAGGAAAATGCATAGCAGGCACAGAATCCACCGATGATGAGGGCATGCAATGTTCTCATTCCCCAGTGTGCTGTTGCTCTCTTTCATTCTTTGTCATCAACAGCAGCCTGTTAGGTGGCCTCCAGGAATCCCTACCTCCTGGTCTTCTTTCCATGGAAATGGTGTTGCTAATGGCAATACCCCTGTTTGAGGTGCTAGACTTATTTTTCAATATAATGTGGCTTAAGGTAATAGGATATCAGTTTTAAGACCGAGTTACAAAAGATCATAGTTCATCTCTCTCCCCATCCTTTTCCTTCCTCTCTCCCTCCACCCTCTCCCCCTCCTCCCTCTCCCCTAGTTCCCTCTTCTTGCTCCATCTTTTGCTCTATGGGAAACCAGCTAACATGTTTTGAGCTTCTCTATGGAAAAGCGAACAAAGCAATGAATTAAGAGAGAGGATGGGAAAATGAGACCCTACACACTACAGCAGTAACAATTCTGACAACAGCTACCTGAGTGAGCAGAGCCTCCCTCAGGCAAGACTTCAGGTAACGTTGCCACCTAGTTCAATGTGCACGCATTGCGATTTTGTAAGAAGCCTTAGACCCAGAGGCAGCAAGGCAAACCAACACACAGGTTCTTACCCCAAACAAAATGCAAAATAACAAATGAGCAATATCTTAAGATACAAAGTTTTGGAGTGCTTTGTGACAGTGTAAGAGATAAGCAACACACTCACTTCCCCATTCACTGTATATGCATATTGTGTGGTACTATGAGTGAGGCTCCAATATGCTCGATTGTCTTTAACCTTCATAGTGACCAGGTAAATAGTTGATATTATTCCCATTGTATAGGTGATGCAACCATCTGCCAAAATGTTTGATAACTTGAAGTCACACAGTTGGAAGTAGATTCTGACCTCAAGTCTAGTCAACTCCGAGAACTCAAGCCTTGCTAGATTTGCATAATACCACGGGCCTGAGAGGGGAATAATGACTTCCTGGTTTTGAGACCACAATCTCAGATGTTGCCTCAACCAACCTCTAGGCAACAACAACAAAACAAAGTTGAGATGAAAGTGAAAGAGGCCAGAGATGACCACAACAGTTTTTAGCATCTGCTACTATGCCTTCCTAAGGAGCATTTGCAGAAGAAGCCATTTGAGCTAAGGATTATGCCGTTGTCGTTTCTCACCAAGTCCAATTTGGAATCTGATTTTTTTTTTTTGAGCTTGGACTGCCATGCCTAAAGGTAGGAGCTAAGAGGGGCTTAAACAACAGAAAGTTACTTTCATGTCACTCTGGAAAGTGTGAGACCAAGGTGCCAGCACAGTCGCATAGGGATGAGCCTCTTCCCTTCCAGGTTAGGAGATGGATGTGTTCATATGGCATGCTTACATGTCAGAGATGGTGGAGGAGGAGACTATGTTCTGCAGTGTCTTCTTCCTCTTCTTATGAGGGTACCAGTTTCGTCAGAGAATGGTATGACTGTTAAGACCTTATTTAACTTTAGTCATCCCTCTAAAGGCCTATGTTAAAATAGCATCACATCAGAGGTTAGGGTTTTGTGGAGATGTGAATGAGAAATGTCCCTCATGGGCTCCTGTGTTTGAATACCTGGTTCTGAGTTGGTGGTGCTGTTTGAGGGATGTTGTGGAACCTTTGGGTGATGGGGTCTTGCTAGAAGAAGTATGTTATGGTGGTGGGCTTTGCCCTAACCTCAGTTTACTCTCTCAGCTTTGTGTGTGCTATTAGATACGATCACTCAGCTCCCTGCTCCTGCCACCATGCCTGCTGTCTGTCATGCCTGCTGTCATGTCTACCATTTTCTGCCATGCCTCACCCACTCTCACCCACCATGATGAACTCTTGTCACTCTGAAACCATAAATCAAAATAAACTCTTTCTTCTATAAGTTGTTTTTGGTTATGGTTTTTGTAGCAGCCATGGTAAAGATAACTGATTCAGGCTCCCGAGTGGGAATTGGGGAATGGGGTCAAAATACAATCCATAATAGAAGGTAACACTTCTTTTCGCCTCTGTGCACGGCTGTGTAGATATTAAGAATGCTGCTTTCAGAGGATTAGTCTGATTCCAAATGCTTAAGTGGCTAAATTGATATCTAGGAATCCTGTCAATTCCTTCTGTCTCTCCCCCTTTACATCTCTAATAGACACATGAAGATCAACAGCCCCTGCATTGCAGGCCTGAGCTTAGGGTGTGTATGACGTTTGTAAATGGCCCAAACCAATCCAAGTTCTCCACTTTCCAAAAGCCTAAAAAGCTAAAATGATCTGCCCATGGTCACAGGGCAGGTAAGTGACAGAACCAAGACTGGGTCTAAGGGGCTTCCATCCCCCTCGACAGATAAATCCTTGTCAAATCCTGGGTATGTGGGAGTTTGGGTGAAAGGCATTGTCTCAGCCATCTTTGTGTTATCATTATATAATGTCTAGGATGATCAACTTATAAAGACAAAATGGTTATTTTAGCTTGTGATTGAGCAACAGATTGCTTTGGTCCTCGTGACCAAAGCTGGTGCAGGGTACACCACTTACTTCATAAGCCAGGAAAGAAAGTGAGAAGGGACAGGTTGGTGTTCCTTAATCTACTTCAAAGGGACATTCCCAGGAATCTGAGGGTCTCCCACAAGATCATAAGGATTCCAGCAACTTCCCGTACTTCTGCCATGGGGACCAAGGCATTTGTTGGGCATGTGATTAAAACAGCAGGTATAGTGTAAGTGCACGTGCATGCATGTGTGCATGTGTGCATGCTTATGCTGGCCACAAATGAAATCACAGCCAGTGTCCCCGTCTTCCTATTTATTCAATTTCTTCTCTTGATGTCCCCTTCTGGATAAAATGAAACTCCTTTGCAGCTCCCTGGGGTAGAAATTGACCAACTTGTTCTAGAAAGAACAAACTGGCAACTACTTGAGAGTCTGTAGGCCCGATGGTCTGGGTCACAAATACCCGTGGTTGCCACTCTCATTTAAAAGTAGCCGTACACAATGTGTAAACAAAGGGTGTGGCTTAGTGCTAGTAAGGTTATATTTACAAACAGATGGCAGGCTGGATTTGACTCAAGGGTTGTCTATGGTTTGTAGTAGGTTGGAAAACCTTAACACCCTCCAGTTAACTTCTTCCTCCCCTTTCTTATCTCCTGTTGGCAAGTTCTCAGGCACAAAAAAGGAGTTGGGCCAGGCTCTGTCAGTGCCGCACTCTCCAATCTCTGGCCCTCAATGTCACCATTATTGCCAACCTGTCATTATCTTGTCCTATGCCAATTACTCTACTGAATGCCCTAAAGTCCTGTCATGCTCAGTCCCTTTAACAGCACCTAACATGGGTGTTACTCCTCACCTGGCATGAGCTAACTGAGGCTAAATACCTTAGCCAAGGTCATTCCTCAGTGACAGCTTTGGACCTCATTCTCCCAGTTCGTAATTTACAAGTTCTTAATCCATTCTCTTACCCCTAAATAGATGGTTTTTAACACAATGACCCCAAAATTATATATATACACACACATATATATATATATTCACCACAATGAAGAAGAAAAACAAGTTTGAGCTCCTTAATCCCAACTGCAGGCTTAGTTGTCTAGAGTCTCAGTCACCAGAGTGGGCTCAGACCCACATTCCTGGGCTTTTTCCTTTGATGTTCTAAGGCCACTGTCCCTGGAGAATCAGCCTGGGAGCCAGATCATCCTGGATAATTGTGGTCCAAGCAGACTAGCCTCAGTGGGAGGTGCCGTAGCTTCTGAAGTCCCACCAGACCTGTGTACCCAGACCTGGCAGGGCAGGTGCTTGGCAAAGCCACCTCCAGATCTTGAGTCCTGCTGAGTGACTCAGAAGCACCCAGGCTCTAGCTGATTCTATGCTGATAACGACACCCGACATTCCTCTTCTTAGAAAGCAAGCCTACTTTACTTGAAGTCCAGCCCCAGCAGGAGAGGACCTCTCATTTCTTTTCTGGTCTGTCTTTCCCAATCCCTGGCATGCCTATACATGTCGAGTACATTTTATCAGAGCTTTTTAATATCTTCATATGTGCCTTTTGAAGCTCTACATGAGCACTTTCAATAGTTCTCCCTACTACAGATTAGTAAAGGCTGGCTCTACTGGCCACACGAATATGGAGGTTAATGCAGACTTTTGTACCAATTATTCTTTTCTGCCCAATGGTTTAGCCACTCACGTCTCTGCTCCCAAGCAGCAGCATTTGAACCACGGCATGGGAGGCAATGAGAACTCTATTTTAGAAGGTGATTGTATCCTTTCAGGTTGACAGCTTGCTTGCTTTTGGGGCAGTCCCCAGTTGCCTGCCCCCGACCCATTCTTTCTACAAATGCCTCATTCTCCTTGTGAATGAGAAATGAACGCGCTATTGCAGGCTTACAGGTGCAATGCATCATCCTGAGAGTGGAGCGGGGCTCCTCGGCTTCGATTCCGTGGACATGCTCAGAATGCTCAATCGCAGGCACTGGCTTTCTCCAACCCAAATTTCCATCAGCTGAATATTGTTTACAAGGTGGGGGCAAGAAAATGAGTAAGGCCACAGAGTTTCACCGGGGATACTTGTCCTAATCAAATATTTCAAGGTCCAGTGTTTCAAATCTCATTACAGTTTTGCTATAAGAAGCAATTATGAGGTGTGTGTGTGTGTGTGTGTGTGTGTGTGTGTAAAACAGATTCATTTATCTTCTAATGTGTTAGAACAACTGAAAACCCAGCTCAGGAAAAGAATGAAAGTAAAGATCAGAAAATCCCCACCTGTGACACAGGATAGCCCATGGCTGACGATATGCCAAATAATGACTTTCAGCCACAGTAAAATTTCCGTACTTAGTACTCAGGCTAACTCTTAGGTTGGGTTTGATTCTTGTCTCTACCATCCAGCCTCTGTCTTCAGGAACATCCATAGCCTTTCTAAATCTAAATTTAGCTTCTTGATCTAAAATAAAAGTTAAAGCACGTCCCTCACTGAGTTCTGTATTGTAATATAGAGCCTGCAAAAGCATTTGCATGCCTGGCTCCATACATTGAATGGGATATTAACTTTTTATTCACCAGACTTCTTGCAAAACATGATTGTGGAATGCCTTCTATGCACCCATAATTGGCTCTTACATATTGGAATAAATCAGTGAGTAGACGGAGCAGGGAAAACCCAGTTGCTATCAAGCAGTGACAAGTGCTTTGGGGAAAATATCAGATGGAAGAACCCTTGGAATACCAGAGCAAGCAGCATGGCTGTTCCTAGCCACCTGCTGAGCTCTGTGCAGACTGTAGCCTCGGCATAAGGTAAGATAGTGGGAGAGTTTGAAGCCAGTGATGGTTAAAAAAAAGAGGAAGAGGCATGAACAGATTAGCGTTGACCTAATGGCATTAAGGCAGATACAGTTGGGGAGTGAGAAGCAAATAGGTTTAGTCCCTAGAGCCCATAGAATTCTGGGGACTTGTTTTCATCCTAGCTGCTGGTAGAGGCTGGGACAGAGGTAGGTGTGTGGGTTGGGTTCATTTATTTTTGCTATAAACAGTCTCCTACCCTGGGATCTATGGATGGATTTAAAGATACTTCTAGTATTCCTGACTTTTCTGCAGAATTACATATGTATGTGCAGAGGAGTCCAAAAGTTGTATTGCTGCCTCAAATCCAAGGAACCATGCACCAAACAGAGTGAGGTCTACATGTCTCACTGATTTCCAAACAGCGACTAGAGAGGGCAGTGCCGACTTCTTCCTGTTGCTCTCATGTATGAGGAGCACTTCCTTGTACCTTTAAGTGATGTTGCTGATGTCAGAATCTTCTAGACTACAAGACTTAACCTCAACTGATGGCTGTCAGTCCTCGATCTGGAAGAGACTGTGATATTGCAGCTACTGCTTGGCCTGCTCACTAACTGTCCTCAAATATTACCTGGCTGCAAAGGAGGAACAAGAGCACCCCAGACTAGGAACCAGGCATACGTTTCCAGAGGATCCTTCCTGACGTGCTCTGTTCAATGATGTTCCCCCATGCGTTCCTCTCTTCTTCAAACTGTACCACAGAGCTAGTCTCAAGCTAGGGAAGGATGGAGTAGAAAACAGAGCCCACAGAGAATCAGCAAGACACATGACTAGAGGTGACAGGTTCTAGCACCAGAGACTTAGATAACAAAAATCCTGGTTCTCCTTCTGCCAGGCTGAGCTTGAGATGTGTGTCTGGTGGTGAGGGATTGATCAGAGATGATGGCAGGAAAATGTTTCCCATATGAACACTTCAGATATCTCAAGTTTGCTTTCTTATCAGCCAAACAAACAGGGATGAATGGCAAGTAAATGTTAAACTACATAAAGAGCCGAGAGGATTAAATATAGATGAGTGGCCATGGGTTCTACACTGCCCACCCTATTCATAGATTTAGGAGGCAGATTTTGGCTCATGATTGCTGGTTCCTTTGGGTCTTCTGACCTTGGAGGAGAGAGGAAATTGACTCGTGTTCAGCATAGAGAGTGAAAAAGCCAGTGGCTGGGAATGCGTGTGTCCACTGAGACACACAGCTTCATTTCTGGGAGGCTCATTGTTTAGCTAGGGAGGTCTAAGGTCTTCTGTGAGTCACATTCACTCCCTAACATGCATTGTAATGAGCAAAAACCCAAGAGAGACCGTCTTTCCAAATGACTCATGTTTATTATAAAATTACTCAACATAACAGGATTATTCAATATAAAATTAACTAATCTGGTTAAACCATACTTCCTTATTAAGTGAGATACAGTGCCATATAGGTTTATACATACTCTCTGAGGGAAATAAAGGCCACAGTGTCCCAGACTTTGTACAAAGTTCTGGGTATATGTACCCGCAGAGACTGCCTGGCCCAGTACTAGGGACTGAGTCTGGGATGAGATTCAGAGCTCCCAGTCGGAGGCCAAATCCTTGAGCACCAGAAAAACAGATGTAAGTGTCATGAAATGATGAGAGTCCAGATTCTCACACTCTGTAAAAACACAGTATAGTGTTTGCTATATGCTATAGGGCTAGTATTTGCTGACTCTGCATTTCTCTGCTGTACTAAGTACTTTTAAGTTTCTACAACACACCACTGTGATATTTGGGTCCTGACACTAGTTGAGGCAGTAGATTGGTATGTGAAGCTGTTAAGTGATGTTGGGCCAAAATTTAACATATAGCCTACTGTGCAAAAGCCATGGGGCATATTAGGACGGCAGGCATGGTGTTTTATGGCTGTTGTGCTAATGTTTTATGTGTTGGTTGGTTTTTGATGCATTTTAAGAATGCAATTGCACAAGATGGTGATGATTTCATTATGTGGATCCACTTGAACTATTTTAGCAACACATTTTAAACTGAATAATGTGTATAGGATAAACTTTATTACTCATAGTTTGGTAGGCGGAACAGTGTGAGTTCAAGGTATTGGTGTATTCAGTATCTTATTACTCGTCAGTGACCCTCTGTGTGTCATCACATAGGGGGAAGACAAGGCAGCATCTGTAATTTATTTATTGATAGATAGATAGATAAATAGATAGATAGATAGATAGATAGATAGATAGATAGGGTCACATGTTACCCAGACTGCTCTCAAACTTACTATATAGCAAAGAATGATCTTGAACTTTTTATCTATCTCCAAGTCCAAGGAGCTAGCATTACATAAGTATACCAGCACACATGATTTATGCAGTGCAGAGTATAGATAGAGCCAAGGACTTTGTGCAATCTCAACAAGAGCTCTACTGACTGAGCTACATCTCCAGCTCCAGTCTGGGACTTCTTTTATAAGGGTGCCAAACTGATTTACAACAGCAAAGCTTATAGGCCCAGACATATCCCCAAATAAGTCCCCACTGCATAAAACCATTATTACCTTGATGGTTAGGTTTCCTGTAGATTATAGGAGGCTGTGAACATTGGGAAAGAATCATAGAAAGAATGATTTGTTTTGTTATGATTTTTTTCACCTGAAAAAAAGGTTGGTCATTTTCTTCCCTTACTTCTTTGTTTATAGATGAGGAAGCATAAGGCTCATGGCCATCCCCAAACAGTGCATCCAGGATGAAGATCCACAGATTCTGATCCTTGTCCTGAGTACCATTCCCCAAGCTACTTCCCCATGCTAGACTTTGAAGTATGTCATCTAAGGGTAAAGCGATGGCTGATGGTTGATCCTTGCATCTGTCTTTCCCCCTCCCAACAGAAGGCCCTTCATTTGTTTTCATTTTCTTCTCCCCTGCTGATCGCTGGACAGAGCTTTCACAAGTACTGTAAGTGTGAATTGCCTATGGTTACATCTCCTGGTTGGAATCTATGGCAGTCAATACTTTCCCAGGACAGCATCCCTCAGCAAGACTGGAGTCAATAAGTGTTGAGAAGGCAATCAGCAAGTACCCATTAGCTCTCTGGTCTTTGTTTAGAACTGCAAGCTTTCGAAAAGCAGCATGCTTAATTATTCCTGTAGCAAGGGATAGACACCCTTCTCAAAGTTGCTAAAGCAAAGGGAGATGCATTAGGCCCAGAATACAAGCATGAGTACCAGGTGTTGGGGAAGGAAAGGGCCACAGGTACATCTTGGGAAAACAGGAGGCCAGCACTTCAGTGGTATTGGTTCACACACTCACATGTCCCTGCATGTTGGGTTTATCCTGCTCGAAGTAAGAAAATGCTCACTGCTGTACAGAAATGAACACAGGGGAAGATACTTCCTGACATATGACTGAGAATGGCCAGGGGTTAATGGATGGTCTATATAGAGAAGCCTTACAAGGAGAGTGACATTTTGTCAATGTCTACTCTGGAAACTGGACTGAATGCCTGTGATGAGTAATCTTCACTGTCAACTTGATCAGATTTAGAAACACTTCTCTGGGTATGTTCCTAGGAGTGTTTCCTGAAAGGTTTAACTGAAAATGAGAAACCTCACTCTGAATATGGGTGGCACGATGCCAGTAAGCTGGGGTCTCAGACTAAATAAAAAGGAGAAAAGGAGCTGGAAACCACAGTTAATGTCTCTGTCACTTCCTGACTGTATATGTAATGTGACTAGCTGTCCCATCTTCCTGGTGCCCCACCTTCCTCACAGTAATGGACAGTGCCTTCAAACCATGAGCCAAAATAAACCTTTCTTCATTTAGCAGTATTATTAAGGTATTCCACCTTAGCAACAAGAAAAGTAACTGATACCGAATCTTTGGCGCAGATTCATGATGCTAAGAGAGATGGAAAGAGAGAATATGTATAAGAGAGAGAATTAATTTCAAGTCATCTCATCCAGGAATGGAAGAGGAGGGTCTTCTCAGCGTAGGGAGTGAGATCTGTCCTAGACAAGCAGAGTATGCGTCCCATTTGAACAGGTTTGGAAGAAGCCCGGTACCAAATGGACTCTTCTGAAACAATATTGGACTTGCTCCTCTGTAGGCTTGACTGGCCCACAGGGAGCTGCCCAACCTCCACTTTTAAACTGTGCTTCTTCAAGGACTGACTTCCATAGTTTCATCCCATCCACAAGGTTGTGGGGAAACTCTACAAAGAAGGACTCGGCCCAGGCTGCTGCTGCTGGGTCCATGCTGAAAGAGTACCATCTCCACTTTTATCCACATGGTGGTTGCTTGGTACACTGACCTATCAGAAAATTTCCATACACTGTGCTAAGCCATGAGCAGTCTGAATCCTCAAATTACTCATAGCTGTTTGTCCTGTCATCTCTACCTCTTGCTTACAAAATTGATGACCACACGAGTCAAAGACAGAGTCTTCAAAAGATTGTCCTGCTCAGATACCAGTCCAAGTCCCAGGGAGAGCCCATTTGACTAAAGACTAATTACAAATTAAAAAGGTCCCATAGTCTCCTCAGAGTTAATAATTTGTCAGGCTTTCAGAATTCTCTGAGAGAGCCATATTGTTCATGATCACAGTTTAATTATAGCAGATACACCTGAAGAAGAGCTACATAGAAGATTTAAATAAAAAGGACGATAAGTTTGTTTTGTTTTTGGTTTAGATTTTTGTTTGTTTGTTTGCTTGCTTGCTTGCTTGCTTGCAGTCCATCATCAAGGCAAGCCAATCAGCGGAGCTGAAGAAAGGCATACGAAGGCAGGAACTGAAGCAGAGAACACTTACTTGCTTGTACATAAGTAGGAATGTTGATTACTGGCTTGCTCCTCGGGTTCATGTTCAGCTACTTGCCAGGACCACTTGTCCAGGAATTGCACTGCCCCGAACAACCTGGGTTTTCCCACTTCAATCAATAATCAAGAAAATGTCCTTATGTTACATCATCAGACTTGACTACAGGTCAAAGTGATAGATAGAGGCATGTCCTCAGTTGTGACTCCCTCTTCCCAGAGGAGTCTAGATTTGTGTCAAGTTGACAAAACTCTTTCTTCATGGAATCCAGACACATCGCTTTCACACACATCCATGCATCCACTAACCAGCAAACTCTGAACTCTCAAGTACAGCAGGTTTTTTTTTTCTTTCTGGCCTGCTATTATGTAGACACCATTAGTTAAATCATTGGCTTTGTGACTGAACTCTGTCTCTGGACCCTCTTTTCTCTGAATGCTTAGCTCTCTGGTTCAAAGCTCAGGCACATCTCTGATGATGTACCTAGTCTTTATGGAGACCAGTCCCTACCCTAAAACTACCTGGAAGCTACCATGAGTTATTTAAGTAGAATAATAAAGACATTTCATCACTCAGGAAACTCCAAAGTTCTAGAAGCTATGTTCCAGAAATTGGGGCAAAGATTATACATTTCCTTTATTATACCATACACATACATGTGGTTGAATCATAAATTTATATCTCAGTTCGTGTCTCTCCTGAAATCTAGACTCTCAGATCTAACTGCCATTTGGATATCATTTTCAGGAGTTAGTGCCAATCTGTGAACATCCAGAAATAAACTCCTGTTCCTTACCCCACATTCTCTTCCTCCAAAATATAATTTTCTCTATACGTTTTAAACAAATGTCATCACACTGCCATCTACCCAGCTAACTGAACCTAAGCCCCGGCTTCACAATTACCTATGAATGATTTCCTTCTCTTTAAACATAGCTCCTCATTTCACGCCTTTCCTTCCTGCTACTGATGAAGTCCTGGTTAATTCGCTGAACAGTAAACCTTTGCTGATCTCCCAGGATTGTTTAAGTGACCTGTACTTCCATAAGTAAGCTGCTCATCATGCAGAGTGGTAATTTCCTGCTTCTCTCTCTTACTCACTAGCTTGGGGAGGAGATTAATTGCATCTGTCTTACTTACTTATCCTTGTCCCTGGCACAAGGAACTTAATATCTTTATCCTGAATGCATGGCTAAAGTGCTTTGAATACAGAGCGTTTCAAAATGAGGCCCTACCTCCTGTGATGGTTTCCTCTTCTATTGATGTATCGATTTTCCTACAGAAGATGTTCCAGTGTATCATCTCATCCTGAGAATGAAAGAATTCATTTTATTTATTTATTTTAGTTCTTTTGAGACAGAATCTTTCTTTGTAGCCCAGGCTAGCTTTCAAGTCATGATCCTCTTGCTTCAGCCTCCCAAAGGCTCTGATTACAGGAATGGGTCTCCACACCTGGGCTGAGGTTTAAATCATTTATTGAATGTACATCCCCAATACCTGACTTTTGTATTCATTCATGCATTCATTGAGAGAATATTCATTGGTCATCTACTGATGTGACAAACAGTGATGTCATCTCTAGGCCTAAGGATAAAAACCTAATCACAGCCTACTAGAAGAGTCTAAAATACAATAGGTCTTATAACAAGCAATGACTAATGTGTCATAGGAAATCATTGTTATGCTATATTAGATTATTTCCAATCCTTTATTCTGTTGAATGAGGCATTGTATGCCCATAACTTATGACATATTTCCTGGTGTTGGTTGCAACTGTGAGGGATATATACATCTTCACTCCCTCACTTTGGCAGAGAGAGAGAAGGAGAGAGAGAGAGAGAGAGAGAGAGAGAGAGAGAGAGAGAGAGAGAG
>NW_021604732.1:4671388-4760336 GCF_004785775.1 Grammomys surdaster
AGAGAGAGAGAGAGAGAGAGAGAGAGAGAGAGAGAGAGAGAGAGAGAACACCAGATCTTTAGAAAACCTGAAGAGTACAGGAAACTTCAGTCAGTCATTTTAAACAATTGCCCTTAACTACACATATGTCCTAGGTAATTATTAATCATTGAACGTAAACCCTAGAATAAAGAAATGTAAAGGAGACAAAGTACAAATTAGATTCTAACCTAGCACAGTGAATCAAGCCAATTCTTATATAACCTACATGCCCAAAGACATGAATAGAGTCATAATTTGGATATGAATTGTCCTAGAAAGGCTCACGTGTTAAAATCCTGATATGCAGTGGTGTTCAAAGGAGACTGGATCTCAAGGACTCTGATCTCGTTAATGTGTTTATCTGTTGATGGAGTTATAGCTGAATGGGAATTGGGAGGAAGTGGAAACTGCCAGAAGAGGGGCTTGATAGGAGGAAGTAGGTCACCAGAGACATGTCCTTAAAGATAGAGTTTGTTCTGAACCTCTCTGTTCAGGATGTTCTGCCTCCCTTAAGCCCACAGTGATGGCACCAAGGGCCCAAGGGCTAAGTGCACTGAAATCCTGAAACAAATGCATCTTTCCTATTTAAAGTTGGGTTTTGTAGTTGTTTTGTCACATGACGGAAAGCTAACCCAAGAAGCTGTGTTGGGTAATCTGTGTTGTCAACTTGACTAGATCCAGAATCAATTAGGATACAAGCCACCAGAAGTTTTTGATCAAATTATTTGAAAGGAGAATATCCATTCTAAATATTGGTGCTATCTTCTGGTGGCAGTGCAAATAAAGGGATGGAAAAAGAAAAGTTTGCTTTTTGCCTGTTTGCCTTCACTCTTGCTGGCAAGCTCACCTACTCTGTTGGTGTCTCATTCTTTTCCTTATGTTAGAACCAGCTTCTTCAGGCTTCCAAAATAGACTGAAGATCAACAGCATTCCAGGAATCCTCCAGGCCTTCAGTGTCAGATTGGGATTGCAGAGACATCCAGCATCCTGGGCAACTCCCAGATTTTAGTGTCTCCAGTGTGAGAGCCCTTGTTTGACTACTGGGACCTTATAGTATAAGGCAACCCTAATAAGCCCCCTTTAGAATATATATCCATCCCGTGTTTAGCATTTTCACAGTTGAATTCTGTGAAGACATAGTGTCCCTCCAACTACTTTGGTTCAGTAAGAGACATAGGGAAAAGGCTGTGGGGCTGTGGCTATTCCTCAAAATATCATTTCCCCAGTTCTCTCTGCAGGTTAAGTAACAAATCAATTCAAGGGGATCAATGGCTTATTCTACTACACTGTGGGACTTAGCATCAGATCTGGCCAAAGGAAGCAGAGAAACAGAGCTGCCTAACAAGACCTGTCCTATGCATGGCTGAGAAGCTGCCTGTGTTTGGGTATTTCTGTTAATGTGAGTTTTCATAATATAAGCTAGATAGAGTGGCAGGAACCAATTAAGGTACCATTCGAACTGTGGGGTTTTTCTCAGCCCCAGTGGAACTGGCATCACCAAATGAGAAATTTTGCTCTCCCACAGCGGAGAGGTGTAGTTCCTGCCTTGGCTTCTCTGTAGGATTTACCCATTGTTGGCCAGTGTTACTTGCAAATGATGCCTGTCTTTTCATCTAGCCCTGAAAATGAGAGGTCAAGGGATCACATTTTATGCCTGATGCTCACTGGTCTGGTCTGAGGAAGTGGCTTAGCAGCTCAGGTGCTTCCTGAGAAGCACTAAGGACAGGAGTTTGAATCCTTGCAAGACAGAAAAATTGGGTGTGGTAGTGTAGTCTATATTCCCAGAACTCCTCTGTGGAGATAGGGAGTAAACACAGAAGAATTCCCAGAAACTTTTGGGCCAGCTAGCCTAAAATCCTCAGGCCAAAACAACCAGGAAAGCATGTTTCAAATAACGTGGAAAATCACATGCATCCGATTGACACAGATTAACAGTGCTCATTTACACAGATATCTACACAAAGACATTCAACACACACACACACACACACACACACACACACGAGAGAGACAGAGAGAGAGAGAGACAGAGACAGACAGACAGACAGACAGACAGTCAGAGACAGACACAGAGACAGAGACACACAGAGAGGTGTCATTCACACATAAAGCAAGCATCTTTAATCTCACACTCAGGATGCTGAGGCCAGAAGGGCACAGTCAGGAGGAATGATTAAGAGAAAGAGAAATACAAAAATTGGATTTCTTTGCCTTAGACTTTGAATCCACATTCCATAAAGCACACTACAAGAGGGGAGCAGTTAGGGTCTCAGCCTCAGTTTCTTTGTTTATAAAATGAAGATAGTAATAGAATTTATCTCTGAAGGTTAATGAGGAGTCAATGACATAATTGTGCAAGGCCTTTGCTGATAAGTGATAGAAGTTATTGCAGGCTGAGTTGGTTAGCATAACTGTTCTCGGGAAAGCAGCTGTTCATTACAGAAAGACAGGCTGTGTCATGGCATTTGCAATGACCTTTTTACCATTGAAAAAAACACCCCAGAATCTGAATTGTGATTAATTTATGTGCCATGTTTATGAATTTACATGCTAATCTTTCTCCACTTTGGGTCTTTGAGAGGAATGAGGGTCAGTGACACAGAAAATTTGGACGTACCATAAAATGAATACTTCCTGAGCCTTCATTTGGTTGAGATCAAACAGACTGGCCTCTCTGGTAATGAACTTCGGGCAGGTCTCCAGGCCACCCTGTAGTGCTCATGGATTCCCCACCCCCACCCCTCATACCACAGGAGAGCAACAGCAACTGTGCTGGGGGCAGCCAGGGGAATGTTCTTCCAGGAAATTTGCCAGGAAGATAAAGAGAACATTCCAGAAGCCAATATGCTGCTCAAATGGCAGGTCACTTCATTCTTAAATCTCCTCATTTCCTGATTGGTGACAGAGGACACCAGGGTAGACAGCCTTGAGTTGGTGGAAAATGTGGCTGCCAAGGGGAATTAATTCTCTCCAGAAGCTGCAAGTTGACATTGGTAAAGACAGTTCTGTTTTATGAGAAAGAATTTGTTCCAAGCCTTATTCATTCGTTTACCTCTGACAGTTCTGGATAGAGTGTGTGCATTTGCACATACTCATGTATACATGTGCAGGCTTCTAGGCAGGTAGATCTTGTTTGAAATGAACAAGCAATTATAATTTCCAAATTATATGAGTCTGTCATCTGAAATACATCTCCAGTTCTTCCCTGGGAGACACAGAATAATTTTCCCACATCCAGGCATTCTGTTTCCTAGTCTTTTGACTTTACTCCAGACGTTTCAGAAGGCACTGAACTAAGAGATGAAGTTAGGCAAGTCTGTAAATTTGTTTACTGCAAGGCAAGGATTAGAACTTGACCTCCATTCAAAATATACATCCATACTCGTGAAAACACGTGGAAAAGGAGCTGTTAGCATCTTGTGTGGTTGTAAATGGGGCACATGAAAACTGAAAGAAGAGACACCTAGCAAAATGCCACTTTATATTTTTAAAAGAAGATAGAAGACATTTCATTTTAAAAGCTAGGATGCAGGATATTGGTCATTATGCAATAAATAAATAAATAAATAAATAAATAAATAAATAAATAAATAAATAAAATGATGAGAAAAAATATGCCCTGCAAGCATACGTTGTGGAGAGTTGGAGGGAGAGGGAGTGGAGAAGAAGGGAATATGAAAGAAAGGACAGTCCTCAGGTACACATTCATGAATGTGTGTCAGATGTCCTCAAAGGGTGCCATCAATCCCTGTTACCTGCCAAGGAGGCACAGGGCTACTCTACCTATGAATTGAAATCAGTATGTTGCAGCATGGAGCTCTTTCTCTATGGTCTAATCAAATGTAGTGAGTGGTCTTATACAGTTCATGGTCCTGCCCTTTGGGACAACTAGAAGTTCACTGTATTCTCTTGAGTTGGGAATGCTGAGGGGTTGTTGGGCCTGCTCTTCAAGGAGATACCACTGAATGGCAGATAGTAGTAAGCTCCTGCTCCTTATCTCTCTCTTTCTTCCTCTCTCCTCTCCTTCCTTTCATGTTTTGAGGCAAAGTCTTGCTCTTATCCCAAACTGGTTTTGAACTCATAGGAGTCCTCTTGCCTTGGGTCCCAAATGCTAGGATTTTAGACTATGTGACTGAAGGTTCTTTATATATATTTCTGCCTAATTGTGTTTGCCACAATTTCCAGGAAATACTCTTTTAAAGGCAGTACAAAGGAAAACAAAACATTCCATGTGCGAAACTAGAATCAGTCATAGAGAAAGAGCCAGGCAAGAGTCTCAGGAGGGAGGCCTGAGTGGAGGGAGGCAGAGTTCCAGAAGCAGGGGTGTGTGGCTTCTAGATCTCCTCATCCACTTCCAGGCATCTTACTAAGGTATTACTTATTCACAGTAAAATACACACATCTTGGGAATCATGTATATTTTAAATCAATTATACCTCATAAAAGCATCACTCCAGTCAAGACACAGGATATAGATATATATTTGTTCTTGTTATTTCTTTTGGGTTTGTTTTGGTTTGGCTTTTTGAGAAAGGTTTTCTCTATGTAGTCCTGGCTGTCCTTGAACTCACAGAGATCTGCCTGCTTCTGCCTCCCACGTGCTGGGATTAAACACACACACTTTATGGTTATAAACAACTACAGTTCACTGTCTGCTGAGCAGCGCAGCACAGGAGGAATGAGTAACACTATCAGGTCTTTCATTCCTGGACATTCCAATTATTTTTTTCTTTGGAGCTATGATAAATAAATGTACTATAAATGTTCTTTCATTTAAAAAGATTTATTATTTTTTTTAACAATATGGATAATTGAAAGAGACCAAAGATATTAGATCTCCCTGGTGCTATAATTATAGGTGGTTGTGAGCCACCTAATGCCAGTGTGGAGAACCAAGTCAAGTCCTCTGCAAATGCAATAAATGCTATTAACTGCTGTGCCATCTCTTGAGCCCCAAGGCATGTTTTAAATTTATGTATAGCATCTGAGTTTGTGTGAGGGCATAAGTCATGTGTGTGACCATGCAAATGCTCCAGCTGTGCCCCATACTAGGAGGTGTCAGTCTTTGTAGTTTGAGCCATAGTAGTGTAGTTGTGCACTGTGTGTTCAATTTATAGTTCTTTGATGACTAATATAACTTGCTATCTTTCGAGGTGCTTATCAGTCATTCGGAAATCGTAGATACTTCTTTTGTAAGATACTTAAGTCTTTTTGCATTAGGACATTAACATTTTTAGGAGACCAATTCCTGGACCTTGTATATGAATTTGATAGATGCTATGGAAGGAATTGTCAGTTTTCTTTGATAATGTGAGTCTTGGTGGGCTGACCACATGCCAGGGCAGGATATACTCCCAAGATGAGCTAAGCAACATACAAACTGGATCCAACACAGCAGAAAAAAGGGGAAAAACCCCTTAAATCTGGAGAGGCAGATGATAGAAAGGGTAGTTATGGGAGGAGTTGGGGGTGTATATATTCACAGTGCACTATATGAAATTTTCAAAGAATTAGTAAAAACATTGTTAAAATTATTTTTGATGAGATTTAGGACCACTTGTTGATCTTGCAGAGGACCTGGGTTCGATTCCCGATACCCACATGGTGGCTCATACTCAGTTCTATGGCATCCTAAAGACTTCTTACTTCAGTAGGCACTGTATGTATGCAGTGCATACACATATTTTCAGGCAATGCATTTGTCCAAAATAAAAATAAATAAATAAAAATTTTAAAAATATTTATAACATTTAAAACAAGTTCCTTTCTGAAATATCATCAAGAATATCATCCTGCTTATGACCTCTGTATGATTTTATTTCCCTTGATCATCTTTATGTTTGTTTGCTTTTGAGACAAGGGTTTCTCTGTGTAGCCCTGGCTGTCCTTTTTCTCTGTAGACCAGGTTGGCCCTGACCTTAGAGATCCACCTGCCTCTGCCTCCTGCGTGCTGGGATTAAAGATGTATCCAGCTCAAATACCAACTGAACTGTAGACTGTTTAAAAGACCTATTAGAGATTGTGGTGCTTTAGATGAGATGTCTCCCACAATCTTGGACATTTGAACAATTGTTTCCAATTGGTGATACTATTTGGGAGATTTAGGGGCTGTGGCCTTATTGGAGGAAGATGGAGGTGGGCTCTGAGAATTAAAAAATTCAGGCCATTTCTGGATCTCACTCCCAGTTTCATGCTTGTGGTTTAAGATGTGAATCCTTGGCTTCCAGCTGCAGCCATCCAGCCATCATGCCTGTCACTTGCTGCCTTTCTTCCACTATCATGAACTTTAACCTTCTGGAACCATAAGCTCAAATAAATACTTTCTACTGTAAGTTGCCTTAGCCATGGTGTTTTATCATGGCAGTAGAAAGTAGCTACTAGTGATATGGAAATAGATCATAATTCCTCCAGAGCTTGCCCACTCTTTTATCTGAGGTGTGTCTGTAATTAAGGGGTGGGCTGTGGTGCTAATTTCCATGTATCTCTGGTTCAAGTGTCTTGAGGTGGGAGGAGTCCCTTTTAGGAATGCTTGAGCCTAAACGTCATAAGACTATGAGCTCTCCCTCTGCTTTCTAGATCTTGGTTATGCTTTCTGCTTATTCCACTATGACATGTGATTCCATGAAGAACTGTTGACTGGAGAGGTCCAAAGACTCCAATCTATCACAACAGCCTAGGCCTGACTGACTTTTCTTATTCCCACAGAGTTTTCCAACTCCCAGCAAGCTTGCCTCTTACTCAGATCCATCTCTTCTAGAGATCAATATAGTTTCCACCTATAATCCCTCACTCAAGAAAGGTCTTCTGTGCCTGGGGTTATGCTCAGTAGTAATAAGCATTTACCTTGTTCTCTTGAGATGTCAATTGATTGGGGGTTCTGTTTGCTTGTCTGCATCATCTTAGGTGATTATAAACAGAAGTGTCATACAACAGTAAATATAGTAAATATAGTTTGAAGGTTTTTGTTGCTGTCAGGATGGTAATTCTCCTGATCTTGCTCAAAACAAGGCTCTTGAGTCTGGTTTTGTTGAATGAGATGATAAATTACTCCAGCAACTTGTTCTATTTAAAGAGAAGATTGATGATTATCATATTATAATGTGTGTGAGGATACTTCCTCTCATCTGCTGTGCCCAAAGCCAGCTTACTTAAGAGTCTTCCAAGACTTTACTTTCCTGCTTCCTTGGAGCAGTAAGATAGATAGGAAATGGAAGACCCAACTGATAAATGAAGTAGAAGGGTAGTTAATATTCATGATGCAAGAGGTTGTAGGCTTTCCCCTGACACTCAGTTTGGTCTTTTACATACATATGTTGTTCTTCAAACTCTCAAAATGTTTATCAAGCATTTATATTGAGGTAGAAAAAATTTGCAGGGGAAGGGGAGAGTATGTTCGAATTTCAGGGTTGAAATCCTAGCCAGGAAATAAACAATCTGAGTAAAAGCCTTTCTGAGAAAGGTGGAGGGGACCAGAAGAGTTAAAGTGTTGGACTTGAAGGTAAATTTGCTCATGATTTGGTGTAAGGACAGAAGGAGGAAACATGGCATCTGGACCCTTGCGCCAGCCACCTACTTGGATACTTGGTTCTGGTTCTCTGTTCAGTAGTGAAACTCTTAGGCACTCCTAGGATGGGAATAGCAAGCTGAGGACAACCTTACACGTGTTTAATTCTTAGCTATCCCCATCATCCTACCACCCTGAATTGTTTTACAACCATTTCAGCTAGGTTCTCTGGTCCCTTTCCTGGGAAAGGCACTAATGATTTTACACAGCAGTGCCCTAAGGTGAAGAGCTGGCTTTCATCTTAGGAATGCAGCCTGAGCATAACTAATGGAATTATGTGGGAGCCACGTTGTGCTCTGTGGGACATTTTGAATGATGCTCCCGTTAAAGTTACGGTGATGCCTGACTGATCTTGTCACTCAGCCCTGGTTTCCAGTCTACACAGCATCACTAACTGCCATAATTTCTTTCCTGCTTCTTTCACTGCTCCCCACACTTCCCCTTCCTTTTCTCTTCTTCCCCTACTCTCCAGTCCGCTTCTCTATCCTCCCTTAATCACATTTTAAAAAATCTCTTCATTATTTCTCTGTTGTCTGTAAACTTTTTGATCCTGTTGGTTTTGTTGATATTTCTAACTTGGGGTGACTGGTGGTATATTGTCATTACCCTCTTAGGCTTTAAATGCCATGGTCAGAGCTCTTTCAGAGATAGTAATGTTGATGATGACGGTGGTGGTGATGATGATGATAGCATACAGGTAATCTTACTTTGTAGGCTGCTATTTTATACAGTCTGCATATATAATTCCTTCATTCTAGTCTAAGAAAGCCTCTGTAAAACAGGAATTACTTTCATTCTCATTTATTCTCATTTTTACAAATGTGAAAACTTAAGCAATGATCATTTAAGTAACTTGCTCAAGGTCATTCATTCAATTAATAGTTGAGTCATGGGAAAACCCAGGCGGCCATGGTCCAAGTGCTGCTGAAAGTAATCACTCACTCAATTCCTTTAACTCTTATCTTGTGAAATGGTATGCTTTGTGGCTTTGATTGTCATCTTAATAACACCTAGAGTCACTTGGGAGGAGGTAATCTCAATTCAGGATGATCTACATTAAGTTACCCTGTGGGCATGTCTGTGGGGGTTTGTCTTGATTGTTAATAGATCTAGCCCACTGTGGGTGGCACCTTTCCTTAGGCAGAAGGTTCAGCAGGAAAATAGTTGAGTAGAAGCAAGCAGTGAGGGTGAGTTTATTTATCTCTGCTCTTGATCGTGTATGTTTTGTGACTATCTACTTGAGTTCCTACCTTGACTTCCCTGCAATGATAGCCTATGACTTGAAATTGTAAACCAAATAAGTTCCTTCCTCCCCTCAGTTACTTTTGATCAGGATGCTTTATCAAAGCAATAGAAATCAGACCAGAATGAAGAGTTAGGAAAGTTTCAATTGTTAGTGCTGTGAGATTGAAGAAACTTAGACCAGAACTGTCCAAAAACACTCCAAAATGACAGTAAATCATGTATTAGCCCATAAATCCCAAATTCCTACAAGCTTATCTTGCCCAAAATGCTGGTGTGTTTTGTTACAGTATTCTTTCCAAAATTTTTCCACTGACAAGATCTTAGAAGAAAAGGTGTGTGTGTGGGTGAGTGTGTGTCTCAGAACACACTAATCACAAAGTCAAAATATACTATAGGAGGGCAAATCAAAAAGAATAAAACATAAATCCAATGAAAGGGGTATTGGAGACCAGGAGCTAACGATGGCTCCAGGTACCACCTCTTCTGGGAGTCCACAACTTACTATATTAAAAAACCAAGAGCATCTCAGACTCATGACCTAGAGGCAGTGATAATAAATATCTGTCATTTCTATTATAAGTGGATTTATTATGAAAGTAGAGGTGATGGCAGTGGACTACAGAACATTTCAATATTCATTTGAAAGAAGAAAGAATGAGTTCCCTGACTCTGAAG
This sequence comes from Grammomys surdaster, assembly GCF_004785775.1. Taxonomy (NCBI): domain Eukaryota; kingdom Metazoa; phylum Chordata; class Mammalia; order Rodentia; family Muridae; genus Grammomys; species Grammomys surdaster. The sequence continues at coordinate 4,680,894 of NW_021604732.1, forward strand.
AGGATAATTCTGCTTTAGGAGTAAAAGCTCCCCCTCTTCTCTTTCTTTCTCTGACTCTCTATCTCTCCCTCTTTCTCTTTCTCTTTCCCTCTCCCTAACTCCTCTGTGTGTGTGTGTTTGTGTTTGTGTGTGTGTCTGTGCATGCACCTGCTCTTACACGAGCTAGGAAAACAGATGGCTCAGAACAATCTTTTCTTATCTTTATTATACAGAGCCAGTAGACAGTAAGTATATCAGTTGAGATACTTTGGAATGCAGTTAACAGATAATCTAACTAACACTCACTATAACTCTATACCCATAGATATGATTACTTTTAAAAATTAATGTATTATTTTTTTATTTACTTCTAAAATGTTGCTCCCCCTTCCGGTTTCCTCTCACAGAGTTCTTCCCCAAACCCCATTTCCTTTGCCCCCGAGGGAGTGTCCCCTGCTCACCCTCTCTTGGGCATCAAGTCTTTACAGGATTAGGCACATCCTCCTCCTCTGAGGCCAGACCAGGCAGTCCTCTGCTGATATGTGCTAGGGCCTTGGACCAGCCTATGTATGCTCTTTGGTTGGTGGCTTAGTCTCTGGGAGTTCTCAGGGGTCCAGGTTAGTCGACACTGTTCACCTTCCTATGGGATTGCAATCCTCTTCTGTTCCTCAATCCTTCATCTAACTCTTCCATAAAAGTCCCAGACTTCTGTATAATGCTTGCCTGTGAGTATCTGCATCTGTCTCAGTCAGCTGCTGGTAGAGCCTCTCAAAAGACAGCACGCTAGGCTGCTGTCTGCAAGCACAACATTGCATTAGTAATAGCATCAGAGTTTGGCACCTGCCCATGGGAGTGATCCTAAATTAAGCTAGTCACTGGTCAGCCTTTCCTTCAGTCTCTGCTCCATTTTTGTCACTGCATTTCTTTTAGACAGGAACAATTTTGGGTGGACAGAAACCCCTTTGAAACCCAAGAACTAATGTAGTAGAAGTAGGTGAGATCTTTTGGAAGAGGTTAAGTCATGATGGGTACATCCTCACAAATGAAATAGGTAATTTATAAAAGGGCTCAGGAGACTAGTTAAGCTTTTGTTCATCTGAGAAGCCAGCGGTATGATGCCATCAAGAGTGAGCCTTCTCTAAAAAGTGAATTCTAAACTTTTCAGTCTCCAGAACCAAGAGAAATAAATTCCTGTTGTTTACAGATTAATCAGTCTCAAGTATTTTACCATAGAACAAATAAACTAAGAATAACTCAACATAATCCTCAGAACCCAGGCTTTTCCACACTGTTCTTAGCACTTAGGTTTTCCTTCCTCATCCTGGAGATCTCATGAACATGAAGTAGCTGGTTCAACTGCAGATCATCACATTTTCTTTTAACCACCTACAAAGTCGTGGAAACAAATGTGGACATGTTTGGGAAACTATCTCAGTGTGCTTCTTTCTTTCCATCCTCTTTTCTTTTCTTCTTCTTCCTCTTCGTCTTCCTCCTCCTCCTTCTTATTTTCCTTCTTCTTTTGTCTTTTAAGATATAATCTCCTCGTGTAACCCAGGTTGGCTTTAAGTTCACAATCCTCCTGCCTCATCCTCTTAAATGCTGGGGCTGCAGGTGTGTGTGAGAGCATACTAAGTTGTCCTTTTTCCTTTTCTTAAACCAGAACTCTATCACATGGATACTTATGATCACAGGGAAGGTTAGAAAAATACCTGGCAGAAAGATGCTATGTTTCTCTCATGATGGATAGCAGATGGAAACTTTATCATCTCTTTAGGTTGTATACTGAGGAACCCAAACAAAATCAAGGTTCTCTCAGTGGCATATTGTAAGCATAGTAATTTACTTAAAATACTTCACCGTAAGTGGTGTACATGTATGTATGTAAGTTAACAGTAATCAACACTCTGCAAGTGAGTGCTTAATTAGGATTTCAAGAGGTCTTAGCTGAATCAATACTTTGAGTTAGTTAATTAGCATATGAAATGCTAGAAACCTTTTTTTTTTAAATTGGAGAAATTAGTTGTATTTAAGATCAGCCAGGAATGGGGTAGCAGACACCACCCCTTGTGTATAAGATAGAGAAAGAATAAACATGTTTGGCTGTCAATAACAGAGGCAGAAGTGCTCTCTAACCCACTGGCCCTATATCCTCTCATTCTGTGGAGTTGCCCAGTGATGAAGCCTTTCCTACTTTAAAGGAACCCATTTTTGAGTGAGCTAATTCTGCAACAGCTTGTCAGGGGAAAGGAAGGTACAAGGAGAGCTGTGTAGGTTTCATCAAGATAGAAGTCACTGCATATTTATAAGGATATAGAGAGAATCTTCTGATGGGTGTGAAGAACTGCTCCTGGTATGTCCTTGGATCTGTCTGGACATACTTCTGCTTTGTTATGTTGGCTTCTATATCATTGTCTATTGTCACCTAAGAAATTGCCACAGTAGGTCACAGTTTCTACACTCGGAAGTCTAAATGCAGTTTAGCTAGGTTGGGTGTATGTGAGGGTTAGTTTGTTTTTGATTTTCCCAAATTAATTTCTTTATGCTCTACTGGACTGAGGCCCCCAGTTCTTGCTATTGGCAGGTAGAAGCATTCTCAGTAAAGACTAGGGTTACAGCCTTATACAGATCTACAAAAGGTACATTAACATACAGCATTCGTTGAAAACAAGCAGCGACAGATCCTGGCTACTTTCAAGGGGAAGTTTGCACATGGTATGAATACCAGAGATTGGAGACCATCTTAGTGTTGAATAACCACAACCCCTAACCTCAAGTCCATATGTATCTCTCATAGACGTGAGCAGGCTTTGCCAAAACAGCTTTAGAGTAAAATGATTGTTGAACAAATATGGCACTCTAGCATTGAATGAATAAAGCCACATGGTGTAATTCCACTATGAAGATTTTCTGTCTCTTTTCTTACTTTGTCCTACTGGTATAAAAAGACAATTCTCACCTCAAAGGATATAAGAGACAATTTATTATGGGTTCCAATTTGAGTAACCACAGCCCAGGAAACAAAGTACTAGTTTACCCTTGGTGTGTTTGTCTGAATGAAAAATGGCTCCCATGGGCTCATATATTTGGATACTTGATCCCTAGTTGGTGGAAATGTTTGGAAAGGATTAGGAGGTGTGAGCTTTCTGGAGGAGGTCTGAGCTTAGAGGTCTCAAAAGCTCACACAATTTCTAGTTAGCTTTCTCTATGTGCCTGATGCTTGTGGATCCAGTGTAAGCCTTCAGCTACTGCTCCAGCACCATGTCTGTCTACCTGCTTCCATGATTCCTCACCATGATGGTTATGGACTCTAACCCTCTGGAACTGTGAGCCCCAATAAACTCTTTCTTCATTAAATTTCCTTGGTCATGGTGTCTTATCAAAGCAATGGAAAATGAAGACACCTAGGTTGCATGTTCCAATGGGAAAGCAGCTTCTTGGGTATTTTTTATATAGTAACAGAACAAAGGAAGTTCTAAATCAAAGCATTTTTTAAAAATATGTTGGTGGAAACATTAAGTGGGCTGTTACAACAGACAAAAAAATCTCTACTGTAGGACTCAGATACTATCTGATTCCTAGACCTTCTGTTGATAGAGAGTAAGGGTCCGTTAAGTTAATACATCAGAATGTTAAGTCTGATTCAGAGGTGGAAAAGGTTCATCTCTTAGGGGGCTGAAGATTTCACCAAAGAACTTTTAATTAGGTTATAACTGCATTCTAAATTCTACATAGTCACTGAAGTTTCTATCAGTTGATTAGCCCATGTAGACAGTTTCTCTCTAAGAATTCTTATTTACAATTCCAAACTTGCAATGTCAACTTCGACTGTACTAATATTTAAAAGAAGCCAGGCATAGGCTCAGTCAGGGAGAGAGCCAAGGGGAGAAGACTTCCGAGCACACAGTCCTGCATAGAACATGGACTCAATGCTAGATCTTGTGCTAAGATGGGAGTAGACCACTGCCAACAGATAAGTGGAAACACACACAAAAGCGGGGGTTAAGTGCCATTGGTCATCAGGGAAATGCAAACCCAAACCACAGCAAGGCATCACTACAATCGCACCATACCATCCTTCATGTATTGCACCTGTACCCCTTAAGTAAAGATTTCCTTTTTCCGTTTTACAGCCAAGGAGATGTACTTGGCTTTATTGGATACTGAAGCTTACTCAGCTGAGATGTGGACATCAGACTTCAAACCCCAGCAGTCTGATTTAAGCATCCAGATGTCTGTGAAGATCCTACTAAGCCATTCTCGTGTTGGATCTGTGAAGTTAAAGATGTGTTGACCTGTACTCTGATGAACCTCTTTGACACACAGTAGGTTCCCAAATGTTTGTTGGATGAAAGCCAGCCACTGTCAGCACTTTTTCCTGCCTATACTGAAGTTTTATTTTTTTAAACCACTAGAGGTTTAGAGTGGCTCATTTGTGACACCTTTTATTTGATATTAGAAAATTTTACAACCAGTCTTGGGCAGGCCTACCTTCTACTTTTCTATTACTTTTTTCCTTTGTCCATTCACTTCTTTCTTTGCTTCTTTTTCTTCTCTCTGATGGACTCCTGTGGCGTTACCTTACCTAGTCCATGGTGAGAATGCACATAAGCAGGCCGACCTCCAAAAGGAGCTAGTTTTGCCAACCAGGATTGTCCAGACTCCAGGATCCCCCCGACGGCCCACCCCAAGGCTGTAGCAAGCTCTACCACCAAGTGGCTTCTGCATGCCTTCTCCTCCTCCAAGAGAGGCTACCAGACCATTGGAAAGTTCTCTAAAGATGCTTCTTCCGAAGAGACATCCCAGAACATCTAAGAACAGAGCATGTGGAGGAGGGAGGCACCACGCACAGGTGGCTCATGGGGGCTGCTTTCCCCAGGCTGAGAGAAGAGGCGGGTGGGCAAGTTTGCCTCTATCCTTCTGCTGAGGAGGATGGAGCAGCTATTGCCTTTCACTCTTGGATCAACACTGAGCCCGCCTAGTCTGCCAGGCCATATGGTCTGCAGAGAGGCAGAGTCATCCCAGGCTCTGGCAGATGGAGGCTCTGGAGCTATGCTGAAAATGACAGTCTAGCAACTGGGGAGGTAGTGGCTGGCAGACTAGAACTCAGGGAGAAGGCTAGAGGGAAATGAAAAGGACGGGAGACAAAGCAAAGAAATATCTTCCAGGAGAGGAGGAGAGAAGAGACATTTGTCCTGGAAAGAGAGTAGTGAGGAGCCTCGGATAAGGCTATGCTCTCCATGTGCACAGAATATTCCTGGCTTTTCAATTTGGCCACATCTGTGTGCTACCTACATTAGTTAATGTTTGTTCTCTCTACAGACTTTTGAAAATCATTAATTAGTTTATTTAAGAAGGGATGTTTTTTCATTGTCACGTGTGGAAATTTTGTCATAGCTAGGCAGTTACTATGAACATAAATAAAGGGAAAACAAAATGTTGTATTAAATTCTAAGTAGACACTACTGTCTGAAGACTCTGGATGAGAGCCTACAACTTCATTAACAAACAGAGTTAGTGCGTTAAAGACTGACCATCTTGAGACCAAGAATGTTTTCTGTGACATGATCAGATGGTTTAAAAACAGAATGATTTTTTTCCTCACTGTGTGATTCAGCATTGCTTAATGTAATATGAATCATTGGTACCAGCTTTGTGGAAAACAAGGAAGAATAAACATGGCCCCAGAGGTCAAGAGACAGAACCACCATCTCTCTCCCAACTTGGACAAAAAAAAATTTATGATGAATCTTAATTTTTCTCATCTGTTGGAAGACATGGAGTGGAGTTGCCTAAGAAATAACAAATTATTTCTATGTTTTGCATTACATATTAAGATTTCTGAAGATGTATTCCAGCTTCCTGGGAAAGAATGCCATGATAGATTAGTGATGTCTGTCACAGGTGCAGAACCGGGAATGATGAGATGCATGATGACCATGTGCCACTGCTAGTTGAGAAACCCTCTAGGGTACCCCAGAAATCTGACAGCCCATGATTTCACAATTTTTATTCTCGTCCAACAGCATGTTTGGCTTGCTTATTGATGGTATGATATTAAAAAAAATGATAATCTTCGTAATAGTCAAGCAATCCAATTGAGACCTACAATTACTTATTGCATGCCCAAATTGTAGTAACATCTAATTTGGAAATACAGAGATGAATAATAAGCCTTATTCCTCTATATTACTTACTTTTTCCTGATGCAGTGGTTACAAAGATCTCAAGAAAAGCAACTTTAGGGAGAAAGGATTTTGTTCTGTAGTTATTGTGGTAGGGATGTTGCAGAGGTGGGAGCTAATTACATCATATCCACAACCAGAAACCAGAGAGCTGTGAATGCTTACTGCAACTCAGTCCCCTTCCCTCGCCCATACAGTCCAGGATCCCAGCTAGTGAATGGTGCCATCCACCACTGAGTAACTCTTCCCATCTCACTATCTCAATTAATGCCGTAATCCCGATAGGCATCTAGCTGCCCATCTCACTGCAAGTCTATATTCTTTTGGGTTGCTGATTAGCACTAAACACCACAATCCCTATCCTGGAAGAGCTCAGTACTTTCCACAATGAGGAGAGCAGACAGTTAATGGGACACACACAACCAGTTTTGAACATGCATTTTGGTAGCTCATTCACAGGGTCTCTGGAGTAATATACCCTGACCTGGAAGTTCTCAGGGTGCTTTGAAATGGAATGCTATAGGATGAATTGTGTCCCTCAAGCAGTGAAGCTGCAATCCAGACTCCCATGGCTTGTCAATAAAATATCATTTGGAGATTGACACTTTGCAGATTGTTGTGTCATGATGGCTAATGATGATTGTCAATTTGACTGCATCTGGAATCAATTGAAATGCACACTGCTGACCACTTCCGTGAGAAACTTTCTTGATCATATTAGTTCAAGAGGAAAACGCATGCTAAATGCTGGTGGCACCTTCTAGTGGCAGTGTAGTTATAAAGAGACCTGGGAGAAAACAGTGCTTTTTGCCTGTTTGTCCTTCATTCTTGCTGGCAAGTTCATCTGTCCTGTTCCTTCAGCATCCTCTACAGAGAGATAGGGAGAGAAAGAGAGGGGGAGGGAGGGAGGGAGGAAAAAAAGAGAGAGAGAAAGAGAGAGAGAGAGAGAGAGAGAGAGAGAGAGAGAGAGAGAGAGAGAGAGAGAGAGGGAGGGAGGGAGAGAATGGCCACCTTAAGCCAAAGGGCAGCCTGCAGCACATACTTTTTCATCACCTTTGGGGGCCTTTGTTCAGAATTAGCCCTACTGATAGGTTAGGTGAGAACTTACAGCCTCCAGAGCTACACACAAATCAGTCTTTGCTGTTTAAGTCTCCTAACACATAGATTTTTGGTATGGTCACCTTTAAAAACTAGTACACAGATGAGAATCAGCCAAGCTGGAGCCAGAGTAAGTTTGAGCATGATCTGATGCAAGGACACCTACCCTTATAAGAAGAAACTTGAAAACATCAGAGTTTATAAGAGGACAATAAATGAGCACCAAACTAAGGATTTTGAGCATCTACTAAACCACGAGAAAGGTATATGTTACTAATCCTCCATTAGAAGCTTCTAGAAGAAGCAAGCCTTGTCAACTCCTTAACTTCATACTTGTTGCCTCCAGAATATTGAGAGAACACAACTTATGTCAAGGAACCACTTAATGGTTGTCATTGTAGAGGCTCTAGGCAGCTAATACACTGATTCTTTTATCTTCCCCTCTTCCTTCACTTCATCCCACCCCAGAAAACCTCTTATTCCTCCTCCATTGAGAAACCTACTCTCCTACACAGAAGATCTAGTCTACCAATAAGAATGGCATGTTTATCTGATAAAAACAAAAGCTTCTGATTTCCCAGTACTGGCCTGTGGATTTCACCTTGTATTTTTCTGGAGGCTCTACCTTCCCTCTTGTTCTAGTTTTATTTCTGTTGCTATGACAAACAGCCTGACAAAAACAGCAACATAAAGGAGGAAATGGTTTATCTGGCTTATATTTCTGAGGTATAGTTCATCATATCAGGCATGTCAAAGCAGGAGCTCAAGAAGCTAATCACATCATACCCTCAGCCAAAAGCAAAGAGAAGAAAAGCACCCTTGGTTGATGCTCAACTATCTACCAATCCTCTATTACAGTTCAGAGTCCAGCCCATGAAATGGTGCTGCCCACACTAGGGATGGGTCTTTCCACCTCAGTTATCAATAGAGACAATCTGCCGTAGACTGAGTGGTCCACAGGTCAACCTGATGTAGAAAAGTCTTCTGTTGAGATTCCCTTCTCAAGTGATTCCAGGTTGTTACAAATAGACTTTTGAGACTAACCAGCGCACACACACACACACACACACACACATACACACACACGTACATAAACACATACACACATATATACATACACACACGTGTACATATGTACATACATATATACATACACACAAATACACACATATACATACACACATACACGCACATATACACACACATACATACACACATATTACACACTTATATACATATACACATACACACACATATACATACATATAAACAGACACAAAAACACATACATATAAACACACACACACATATACACATAGCCATACACACATATAAACACACACATACACACACATATATACACATACACACCTATACACACACACATACACACACACATACACACACACACCTATACACACACACATACACACACACATACACACACACACCTATACACACACACATACACACACACATACACACACACACACTAGGGATGTGTCTTCCTACCTCAATCATACAGTCTTGATTCTTATTACTTTAAAAGAATGGGTAAGTTATGGTTTTGGTTTAGGTGTCTAGAGTGAGGTAGAAGGATCCCGACAGAGACAGACAGAAGACAAAAAGCAGAGCCTAGATGAGCAAGTAACCAAAGACTGATGAGAACAGGTGCTCGGGAGACAAGCTCTGGAATCATTTGGTACAGCCCTCTCCAGTCCTATCAATATCCAGGACCACTGCCCTTTATCACTGGTGAACACTGGCTCAAGTGACAGCAATCACACTTGACAGCAGCAGGATGAGACCTGCACAGGGGAGACAAGGGCAAGCAAGGAACTGAGATTTACCAGGTGAGTTTCACTTTAAAACATCAGAGCAGGCACTCTATCCTCCCTCACGTTGACTAGATAGGTGGAGATATGAACCTTCTGGAAAAAAGTGACTCTTCTGTCCTCAAGGGAGACATACACTCCAAACAATATTTACATATTCAAGCTCCTAGTTTCCCCTGCAAGTTTATTGAAGTGTAACATATATGGAAATCAGAAATATACAGATCACTTAGTATTCACAAATTTAAGTCACCTACCTAACCCAGACCCACAGAAGCTGAACTCTACAGTCACTGAGACTGCTTTATGTTGCTCTTTCTGTTGCTAACTTTCCCATCTCTCAAAAGGATACCCACCCTCTGCCCTCCAACAGACTTACCTGCATTGTTTGAAGCTTCGTACAAATGGAGCAGGGCCAAATATACTATTTTGTGTTTCATATTTTTTCTCAACAGGCTAGTGAGCTGCCCCCATGTTTCTATGTGTAGCTGTAGTTTACTCTGTGTTGTGGCTACAGCGTTTCATTGAGTGAATGAACCAAGATTTAGGAGAGTATATTATTCTAAGCAGACACATAGGATGTTCAGAGTTTGGGGGTTACTGTACGTAGTCCTGCCAGGAATACGCTTGTACATATAGATGAACAGGACAGCTGGGGACCACAAGACTCTGCAAGGCTTTTCTCTAGTCGCTTCCTCTTTCAGGTGGCCCAGTTTCCTCTTCCAAAGGAATTTGGGAAACTAAGGACAGCTGTTTCCACCATTGTTAGAATATTGGAACTGAAATGTCTCTTAATACCATCTGTCTCACTTCCCATTGTACAGATGAGAAGCTACGCCAGCAGAGCAAAGTGAATTTACAGAATCTAGATAGAGAGTACTCATGGCAGATATAACCGGAAGTCTAGTGTATCTTCTACATCCCTGCTCCGTTTCTCCACTGTAACTTCCAAGCATCACTACTGGACTCTACAGCAGAGGCTGTGCTTGGAGGGGTGCAATAAATGCATGCTGGCCAATGTCTACACTGCAAACCCAGCCCTTTGGATGCCAAAGACAATCTGAGCCAAGGGTTTCTAGGTATGGTGTGTAAGCGAATTCCCTAGCCTTGCTGTCTGCCTGGGGCTTGAGATGAGATTGTGTTTCAAAGCTTCCAGAAGTTTCCCTAATCCTCAGTTTTCATCAGCCTTGGCATCTGTCCTCAAATTCTGTGATTCTGTGTCCTCGTTTTTAGACAGAGCCATGGTATTATATTACATTGGAGTGGACTGTAAGGATTCTCCATCTCTCTCCCCCTCCCCCTTTCTCCTCCTCCTTTCCCTCCCTCCCCTCCCCCTTCTTCTCCCTTTCCTTTCCCCTCCCTATCCTCTCCCCTCCTTTTCCCTTCTCCCTCTCTCTTTCTCTCCAGGGTTTTACAATGTAGTCTAAGATGTCTTTGGACTCCTGATCCTCCTGCCTCATCTCCTGGATTCTAGGAGTTACAGGTTTGTACTGTCATCTCTCGCTCCTCTTGTATCTATTATGTTAATAAATGAATTTAGTTGGTCTTTCTTATGTGATAAAATATCTAATTAATGAGCCCTTGCTACATATGTATTATTTAATGCTAATAACAGTCTATGTAACCTGTACTATTTAATTAATTAATTTATTTAATGTAACGTGAGAGTTTAGGTATTTTTATTTTCATTACGATTTAGTTTTTGGTTTTTGTGTTTGGTTGGTTGGTATTTTGTTTTGTGTTTTGTTTTTATTATTTTTGCTTTTGTTCTTTTAAAAAAAAGCATTTGATAACATTTAAATAAATAAAATAACCAAAAAAATCCTGAAATTACAGTTATATAATAAAACTAATACATTAAAATAAAAAATCAGAAATAAAAATAAAAAATTATTTGGTCCAAAAATCCACTCAAAGTGGGTAAGCCAAGACTTGGACCCAAGAATTCACAGCCATGATCTCTACCCAAGTGCTACAGCTTCTGTTACTGTGAACTATTATCATGGGATCAAGCAGAGGAGAAGTGCTGGCCCAAGACATGCTTTCTTCTTTTTTAGGAAACCACATGAAGGAAAACCTGAAGTCACATAGCAGATGTTTCCTTTCAGAATGAATGCAGTGTTGTTCAAGTCCAGCCTTCCACTGGAGATGCTAAAGTGTTTGTTTTCAGAGAGTTTACTCCTTACCTTGGGGGCTCCACAGAGTCTGGGAGTCTCAATCAGAGTGATTGATAGGGAATGGTTAATTTCAGTAGTAACTGAGAATCAGAATGAGACAGCTCTTTGGGGACCAGATCAGGGGCCATGGAGAAGCTGTGTGATCACAGACCTTGGAAGAAGGGCTTTGTAAGGGGAAAATCTCCATGTATAAAGGGTATGGGGGAGAAGGAATCAGATAGCACATACCAGAATCAAGGGAGCTTCGGGCATACAAGCAGAGGTAGCTCAGCCATTGTTTTCTCAGAAATTGAGGAGTCTGGGCGAATGTTACTGGGAAACAGCAGAAAGAAGCCAAGTATGTAATTGGACCTTGTGAACCAGAGTCAGACCAGCTCACCCCAAGGAACAAGTAAGTCTAAGAGTACATGAAAACCATCACCAGCCATTGGGAATGTAAGGTTTAAACATCAGAAGCCTGCTTCCCATGGTTTCCTTATGTCATTCCCCCCCCCCCCCCCAGTCTCTGCTTAAGACCTTCTACAGGATTCCCACTGCATATAGACCAAAACACAAAGCCACTGTAGGCCTCCACTTCATTCCTTGACCTGTCACATGAGTCCTTGCCTGACTGTGCCTACTGGTGTTTTCACTCTCAATACCTTGACATCATCCACAGTCTATAGCCTCATACCCAGCCTCAAACCCCCATACTTCATTCCTTCCTTTGGAGCACTTGCCAACATCTCTAGTTACCTTGCTTTTGCATCTTTCTACTTGTTTGCTGCATATCATTACCCACTAGTGTTCAGATTCCATAAGAGTTGTATGTGTATGTGCATGTATATGTACGAGTGCATATGTTTGCCACTGTGTGTGTGTGTGTGTGTGTGTGTGTGCACATACATGCATGTTTTACGTGCTTTTAAAGCTAAGTGCCATCTGCCCCTAAAGCAGTAGATCTCAACCTGTAGGTCTCTTCCCCTTTGGGGGTCAAATGACCCTTTCAGAGGAGTTGCCTAAGACCATCCTGCATGTCATATATTTACATTACAATTCATAAGAGTGTGGGGCAGTTAGCTCACACTGGGGTGTGCGTGGATTCTGTTGGGCTGAGTCGTGGTTCTCAAGTGTCTACCACAGATCAGAGAGGCAAAAGTGTGCTGGAATTTTGACTGAGTTCACTCCATGCAGTGCCAGGTGGGCACTGTGGGGGCCCTGCCCAGTGTGGGGAGAACTCAGTCTGAAGTTCCGTGGGGAGGCAGGGCTCTTGAGTGGACTGGGAGGCTGGTGGTCTCCATTCTAGGCTCCCAGATGCTGCTTGGGGGCCGCAGAAGAACAGAGACTAGGGGTGTGTGAGGCTGGCCCACAGCTGAGAGGAACGAGGGGAGGAGAAAGCCCCAACAGTGAGACTCTTTGGTTACTGTACTCAATTGGCTGACTCCGCGGCCAGGCTAACTTGTTTGAATCGGCAGTCCCTGTGGCTGGAACGCAGAGAAGTCCTTGACAGGAGATTAGGCAGCTGCAGCAGAGGCAGCGACAATGGCTCATTAAAGGCCTTCTCCACGGGTTCCCCACAGTGGGCCCCAAAGACATAAGGAAGTCCATGGTTTTATAAGATTTATTGTCATAGCAGGAAGTAGATGAATCTGGCTTTAACACCCCCACAAAAAAAAAAAATTCTGGGCAGACCTGAGTTAAATAGGGAGGGAGGAAAGAGAAGGGACTGGGAAAGAATGCTTAATTGGCTACACCTTCTGGCCTTTAGGTATCTCATTAATATGGAGATCTCTTGAGGCTGAAGCCTGTAGTCATACCCTCTACCTGTGCTGGGTGACACAAACCTCTTTGTGAGGGGCTGTATTGCCCTACATGACTGAAAAGCATAGATCGATGGAGACCTTTGTTGCATGTCAAGAGCCTGGAGTCTGGGAGCATAGGGAGATATATCCTGTGCCTCACAGGCATGGACACCTGTTGGGTCTCCAGCTATCTCTAGCCAGTGCTCTACCAGAAACCAAGCCATCCTTTCATGGTCCCACATAAGAGTAGCAGAATCATAGCAAAATTGTAAAGTATAACAAAAATAAATTTATACTTGGGGGTCACAAGAACAGGAGGAGCTGTTTTAAAGGGCTACAGTATTAGAAAGGTTCAGAATCACTGTCCTAAAGCAATGCTAAGGATTTCTGCACATTTGACATGATTCATTGAATCAATAATGATGCAGAAAATACTCAGATTTGTAATTCCTACTTGTAATAAACTTTTTATTTAAAAAAGTTTATAAAATAAAAACTGGTGTTTGAAAATCAGTCTAAGCCCAGAGAATCAGACGTTTCAGATTGAAAACTATCATGAAAAAAAAAAAAAAGGAAAAAGAACAAACAAACAAACTGAAAACCAGACCACATGGTTGATTTCTACCATACCAGTAAGGTGTCTTCATGAACCTACTTGCTGGTGTAACTGGTGGAAATTATTTAAAATGGACGTTAAAAGCCCTAAGTACATATAAAAATAAGAAAGTCTATTCATGAGTATCAAGTAGGAAAAGTGAGATTGACATACATCAATTCCAAAGATATGCAGAGATTAAACAAAACCCACCCAAAACTGTCAAGGAAGACACAAAAAATAAACTCAGGCGGTATTTGGAAATGAATGAAAAAAATGATACAAACATGTAAACACTCAGTTGCGCTGGAGCAGTGCTGAAAGGCAAGTGCGCAGCTGAAAAGGAGAAAAGAAAGTTTCCTGTAAGTAAGCCACCCATCCACTGTAAGACATGAACGGATAAAAGAGCTTCCAGAGAACATAAGGAAGTGCACACTGATGGTGAGCACGGCAACTAATGAAATTGGAAGAGACACATAACAAAGAAGAACCACAAAGCCAAGGGCAAGTTCTTTGAAAACATCAATTGATAAACTTTTATCTAGGTTGATGTGGGGGTCCGGGAAGACTCATTTACTGGAATGGAAAATACAGGAAAGGATACTGTCACTAACCTTGGAAATCAAAAGAATTAAAATGAGACACTATGAATAACTATATTCTAGTAAATTAGATAAACTGAGATAGAATGGACACCATCCTGGAAAGACTGAAATGACATGACTGCCCATCCCCTGCCTCCAAAGAGAATTAGTCTGAATAGATCTATAGAAAGAAAGGAGAATGACTTAAATCCTACAGAAACTACCACAAAGAAATACCCAGGTCCAGGTAGCTTCACCAGTGAATTCTTCCACATAATTAATGAAGAATCAATTCCTCCCCCTTCAAGATCTCCACAAAGAAAATAAAACACTTCCCCTCTCCTTTTTGAGACCAGAGTTACCCACCAACAAACAGGTAATGGCATCCCAAGAAAGGGAAAGAGCCTAATGTCATTTGTAAATGCAACAGTGAAATTCTCAACGAGATTCTCACAAACTGGACCCAGTAACAGGTGGAATTCTTACAGTCCGATTTTACAGTCAAAATAAAATTATTTCCAATTCAGTTCTGCCTCCATCTCAGATTAACAGGTACACCTGTTGAGAAGGAGGCCTCCTGTACATGGCCTCCTGTTGGGACGCCTTCAGCAGGACAAGTCATCTGTATGGGGAAAAGACAAGCAAGAACATTTGCCTGAGCAATTCAGAGGAAACCCCCACTGGAATGTGCATATTGTCATCCTGGACAGCTTGAGAAACCTAGTGGGGGCATGTAGATGACACAGAAAAAACCAATATGAACAAAGTAAATAATTTTTTTCTGAGCTCATTGGACTTTTGGGAGCGAGGATACAGTATTCTATCTCTCTCCCATCCATATATGGTAAGTGTTCTTAGAATTTTTCAAGCATGCTGGCATCCACTCACAATTTCACAGCCGTAATTTGCAGACACCATCAACTTTGCTTTAAAAGAAACTAATGGGAAAAGTTTGTATTAACTGGCTGGTGCTGGATCACACTAGTCAGGGGGCTTTTGTTAAACTTCAGCCAAAGCATCAGAAAAACAACTAGGGAGACATAAAGCTGTTTATCAATCACCTCACAGGAAACCCACAATCAGACAATTCCTGACTTAGTTTTGCAGCTCAGCAATGTCATTAAAATTTTGCCATCTTTCTTAGTCCATCAGCCTTAACTCTCAGAACTATGCTTTTTTGCTCAATACCTCACTCCTATAAAGTGGATGCTATATCTCTACACATCTCATCGGTTCTCAAGGAAGAAAGAAGAAAGGAACGGTATCACTATGAGTATTTAACATTTATCTGTGCTTTTCATAAAAAGTGAATTTGTTCTCTGACAATCTGTTGTGGTTAGTCTCCAGATAGTGGCACTGTTTGGAGAGACTGTGGAACCTCTAGGGAGTACAATCTTGCTGGGGGAAGTGGGTTACTGTGTAAGAGGGGCTTGAAGTTTTATAGCCAAACCCAAGTTCCTGTTCACTCTTTGCTGCCTGCCTGCTGACTTGATATGACACTCTGCCTCATATTCCTGCCACCATTATGTCCCTGCTGTGATGGATTGTTTCTCCTCTAACTGGGCCAAAATAAAGCCTTACCCACTAAGTTGCTTCTGGTCAACTGTTTCTTGAGTACTTTGTTACAGAAATGAGAAAAGTAATGATTACAGAGCCCAAACAGACTTAATAACACACTTTTAGACTAAACTCACATAGTCACCTCTGGATAAGAGTGAAGCTAGAGATGAAAGCAAATTAGTAAATGTGAAAGGGTGCTCAAGTTATATTAAAACAGAACTGCCTTATGGTTTTTTTCCAGCTTATGTGATTTAAAAAATAATCCTGATAAAAACTTAAAGGAAACATGGTTGGCTCACAGTTCAAAGTTACAGTTCATGGTGGAGAAGAAATTACAGTAGCAGGTGACCGAGGTATCTGGTCACATTTGGGTCCACAGTCAACAAGCAGAGAGTAAAGAATGGTGGTGCTTAATTCAGGTTCTCCATTTTATACACTCCAAGCCCAGGGAATAGTACCACCCAGAGTGGGCTCTTCCTTTCTCATTTAACCTAGTCAAGCTAATCCTCCACAAGTATAGCCGGGAACACATCTTTCTGGTGATCTAGGACTTATCAACCTCTCGTGTAATTAAGAAATGTGCTGAGTCAAGATTCTACCTTTAATGAGAGGCCTGCAGATGGCTGTTGGGTCCTAATAAATATCCATACAAATGCCATGTAAATAATCTTTTCCTAAATTATTTTCCACTCATTTGCTGTCATCTTTGTAGCTTCCCTGGGTGCTGTGTGCTACAGATGTCAAGTAGGTAACTGGACCTTCTACTCTTTCTACTATGTCATTCTCAGAATGACAACAATCCTAGAGAAGAGATCTTCTGGAGAAATAATGCATTTGGAACACACTACCCTACAGAGCATCCTTAAAGCACAGAAGTCTCCTGAGAGCCACAGATGCTCTATCTCATTTAACCTAGAATTCCTCCCACATGGGGGCTATTCCAACAGGTAGGCAGAGCTAGCTGTGAAGAGATGACATTGCTGTTGAGTGACACATAGCTAGAGAGTGCTAGAATCGGGATTCAAATGAAAGTAATTTCTTTTCAAACATGACACTCTATCAAGCATGCAAGGGCTGGAGAGATGGCTTAGTGGTTAAGAGTGCTTAATGTTCTTGCTGAGAACAAGGTCTCATTCCCAGCTCTTCAGCAACTCAGACCTATTTGTAACTCCAGTTCTAAAGGTCTCCTCGAGTAACAGGCATACATGTGGTATAAATACATACATGAAGGCAAAACATTCATACACATAAAACAAGCATAAACAAATCTTAAAATATCCTCTGTCCTAAGATTTCACAGGACCTTGGCTATACTGCCAAAGTAATATATATGTGTATACACATACCTACAAATGTGTGTGTGTGTGTGTGTGTGTGTGTGTGTGTGTGTGTGTAATTAAAATTTCCAGAAAAATCACTCAACTCATTGGGCAGAGAAGAATACTATTTACAGGATGCCTAGCAGAACTGTGAGGGACTAGTATCAACATATTTCTATAAGGACTGATATGGCCAACAATTGCCCTGTAAGCTAAGAACCACTTTCCCCCCCACCAGACCTTCTTCTGATTATTTTCAGCCTAGCTCTCAAAATGTCAATATTTTCTTTCAACCAGTCTTCTTCAGATGGATTCTTTGGAACTCTGTGCATAGTTTTAGTGTGCCCCCTCTTTATGGTCTCTATTGCCCTATGTAGGGGACAATTTGGGCAATGTATAGAACATTTTGGTTGTGACCCATATAGGAAGAGCATACTATTTGGGTTGAATGAGCAGAGGCCAAGGGTAGTCTGAATATTGTTTGATGCATAGAGCAAGACCCCATCCCCACTCCTGGCCCATAACAAGGAATTATTCTACTCTTGCATTTGCTTGTCTATACTGGTTCTCTTCCAGCTGTCAATAAATTTGGACATAGTTTAATTTTTAATCATTTCTATACTTTGCATACAAATATGGGTTTTATTATGATATTTTCATATATGCATATATCATTGTGTCCTGCCTGTGTGCATCTCATAATCCTCCCTGTCTGTCCTTTTCTCCTTTCAAATTATTCCCCTCTATGTTCAGTTCCCTCACCTTACCTCCCATTGTTTTCTCTCTCTCTCTCTCTCTCTCTCTCTCTCTCTCTCTCCCTCCCTCCCCCCCCCCCCCCCCCCCCCCCCCCCTCTCTCTCTCTCTCTCTCTCTCTCTCTCTCTCTCTCTCTCTCTCACACACACACACACACACACACACACACACACACACACACACACAGACACCTCTAGATTCACATATGAGAGAAAGTATGTATACTTTGTCTTTCATTAGCCTGTCTGATTCACCCTTTCTTTGTCTTTAGTCTTATCCCTCTACCCATTGTCCACCTTCTACTTCCATGTCATACATTCTCACACACACCTAGATCCTACATACAAAGGAAAACATGACATTTGTCTTTTTGAATCTGGCCAAATTCACTTAATATGATGCTCACCAAGCCCATATCCTGCAAATAGCATAATTTCATATTTATTAGTGTACCGGTTGGATAAAGCCTATTGTCCACATTCCCCTCATTCACTCATCTGTTAGTAGGCATCAAAGCAGACTCCCTGTCTTAGCAACTGTGAAAACTACAGCTACAAAGACGACTGTGCAAGCATTTCTGTGATAATGCACAATTGTCTATTTCTTGATTCCAGAGCAAACTTCTCGGAATGTATTGGGCATAAGCAGGACTCAAAAGTAGGTGTGTTTGTGGGCACCTACTTATACCCCATTCCTGAGTGCCATTGCACAACTCATCTGTGGGTCCTGGCAGTCTCGTGTAGATTTTATGGTTGTTTTTTAGTTGAAGGAGATCAACAATAAGCCTCATCTCAACTTATTGCTCTACAGGGAAGCTCAAATTGTCTTTTGTGTCTCTCTGGACCTGAGGGTTGTTGAACAGCCATATTTAGCATAGTCAATGATCAACTTTGGTGAAAGAGGATGAAAAGCCTACTTCAGATAGGCTCAGTCACCAGACATTGCAGTAGATACAGATACCAGTCTTGGCTTCCACTGGATTTCCATCTTTGAGTCCACACAAGAAGGTGTGTCCCTCTTGTGCTTTGATTTGGGGATTCTTTTCCTGTGCCCCTATAATAAACTCTGCATTTCATTTTGATCTGAGCTAAAGGGTCCCAATTAAAACACAAGCTGGAAATAGTCTGGTTTTCTTAACCTTTAATTCAAGGTTCTTCCTTCTCCCAAAGCATAAAAGAGAAAATAGAAGCTGTGCCAGGAAGAGCCTATGAGGTGGCCATAGATGGCACCTCTGTCAACCTTCTACAAAGAACAACCGGAAAGGTCTTCCCTGTTTTCGGATGATTAGCCAGAAAGGGTGACTAATGCCTGGGGTCTTGCTTTAGACTCTACACCATATAATGTTGCAGAACCCCGAGTCCTCCTCTCTGTGAAGGACATTAACAATCTGCTTCAGTTCCAGCACATCAAAAGAGGTTTGTGGAGACAATTATTTGCTGAAGGGGCAAGTGACCTTGTTGGACTTGACATTTATTTTATCTTCCTTTGAAAACAGTTAAAATTGCACAGTTGATATTTTGTGCTTCTAATCCTTCGCCTCTAGATGGTTACCAGAAAGAAATAATAGTAATAAAAAAAGATTAGGTCTAGCTTTTGACTTGGGGTAGACTTTGGAATTATTTCTTTCCAAAGAAAAACAAGTACAAGACTCTGGCTATACCACTGCCCCCACACGGGAAGAGCTCCCGATGGCCCCTGGTGGTGCCGGCCTGAGGACACAGCAGCTTCAGTGGTTGGTCCAAGGCCAGCCAGCTTCAAGTTCAAATTCTGTGCCTGGCTCCAAGTTGGCTAGAGAATAATGTGTCCGAAGTGCTAGTGTTGTCTGCTGTGGGGCAGGCCAGTTCCCTGAAGCGAACCCGCCCCATGCTTGTTCCCTGACCTCCTCCCACAAATCTGGGATGATTTTTTAAGAGAAATAGCTGTTAGAGTCCTCCACCTAGTCTGCCCTTGCTTTCCACAGCACTAGGGCCAGAGAATACTTGAAGGGTGGATTCCAACACCCTGAGGTCAACACCATTCTCCGTGGCACACTCTGTGCTACTAGAAGGGTTTGAGACACTCCTGTCAACACCAGCCATTTCTTTCTGTCTTTTTTTAAAATTTTTACAAGACTGTGTGTGTATTTGTATGTATGTTTGTGTGTATGTGTATATGCTTATGCATATGTGTGTGTATGTTTATATGTATACATGTGTATATGTCTATGAATGTATATGTGCTTCTGTGAATTTGTGTATATGTATGTGGATGTATTGTGCACATGTGTGTATTGTGTATGTGTGTATATGTGAGTATGAGTGTATGTGTGTATATGTTTATATGTATACATGTGTATATGTCTATGCATGTATATGTGCATAAGTGTATGTGTGTATATGTATGTGTACATGTGTGCGTTTGTGTTTATGTGTGTATATGTGAGTGTGGATATGTTTGTATGTATGTTTGTATGTGTGTGTGTGCCCACAGCCCATGTAGAAGCCAAAGATTGATGGCAGGTATCTTTCTTATTTTTTTGAGAGAGAGTCTCTCATTGAGCCTTGAATTCACCAATTTGATAAAACCAGGTGGCTGTGACCAATCCTTCTATCTCTGCCACACTCAATGCTGGGATGGCAGGCATAGATTGCTATGCCTAGCTTTGTTTTGTTTTTTCAGTACTGGGGATCTGAGTTCATATCCCCATGCATTTTATCCACAAAGCCATCTCTCTAGCTCTGGTTGTCCTGAAATGTTTCTTTATATCTCTTATTAGACCACAGATCTTCATTGGTGGAGCATGCCTTGAAGCTTGCGAGTTTTTGGTTCTCTCAGCCTCTGATGACAGGATCAAATTCAACTGAACAAAGAGCTTAGAAGACATTATGAAGTTGACAGTCAAACAGTAAACTCAGATTCAGAAAAGTCTGTCTGCATGAAGAATTTTTGTGTGCTGATTGTTAAAAAATGAATGGGAAAAGAAAAACGAGGTGCATCCTTGGATGTAAGACCAATAATGAATGTCAGGATATCTTTATCTCTCTGGAGGAAAACTCCATGCTTATGTACTCATATGCTCCCTTCACAAGCCTGTGTTAGCATGTAGGGACTCAGCAGGCGGTGTCGAACTCTGTGATTTTTTAATGGCACTGCAGATATTACTTAGAAATACTGAACGTCACCAAGAGAACAAACGCAGCAGCTTTCCCTGATGTCATCCTGGCTTGTTCTCATTAAGGATCCAAGTGTGTAAGCGAGCTTTTTTGATGTAGCCTGTGATAATGGGGGCCCTGAGGACGTTATAGGATGTCACTTGCAGGTCTCAGCTTCCTGCTAAACACTCTTCCAGAGGCCTGAGCTTTGAATGAGATGCCTGTCAGAGGCTATGGCCATTGCAGCCCAGCTATGACTCAAGCAGATGGCTGATGGTGTCAAACCCCTTCTGACTGGTGATGAAAATACCAGAAGCCACATTGCACTGTGTACAATCAATAGGGCTATTTTTTTTATTCCTTTGTACTGCTGGATTCTATTTTGAGAATGGGTCAATCGTTCCTATGCCGAGCACTGGCTGAATGAGCAATCATACCAGGTGTGTGCTTGAAGTGTCTACTGCAATCTTTTCAATTTGGAATTTAAAAAAAAATTAGACTTCAGAATCACACTCTTACACTCGGGTTTCTTACAAACAGCCCGTTATTTGGAGATGGAAGAAAGAATTTCATTCTTCTTTTCCAGAAGCCATCAGAGGTGGTCTCAAATTGTAACATTAATTTAAATTGTTTTGCCTCTTTGCCTCTGTCTGTTCCGAAGAGGTAGCACTAATGACCCTCCTCTCACAAAAGCAAGGTACAGGGATGAAAACAGGAAGAGAAACCAGAAGAGGTCCAGGAAGATGGAGGTGGCATGATAGTTGAGTGTCTGCCTAGCATACATGAAGCCCTGGGCTCCATCCCAGCACCCTATAAATAAGGTGGACTGATGCACGCCTGTAATCTCGACACTAAGAAGGAAGAGGTATGAGATATGAAGTTCAAGCTCAACCTTAGCTGAAAAGGGAGATGAAAGCTAGCCTGAGCTATGTGAAACTGTCTCAGAAAGGAGAAAAAGAGGAAGGGGAAGATGGAGATCTGGGAGTAGAAGTTGGAGTGGGGAAAGAACATCTCCTAAACTCTGCAGGCTCTGTCCCTAGGCAACGAGTCCAGGCACTGGAGTTGACTTTGGTCACGGATGACCCTATGGTGGCATTGCATCCAATGGCCCATTATTCCTAAATGTTTGCCCATTAGAATCATGTACTGAGCTTCTATACAATGTTACCTTCTCAGACCTCACCCTCAGAGACTCCATAATCCAGTATGTTCAGGCTAGAACCAGGAAATCTGCAGCTTGAATATTAACTGTGGGGAGTCTAATCTCAGAACAGTGCATGAAGACATGCCACTCATAACTGGTAAAGCCACAGAGTCAATGGCAACTCCAGTCAGCCTGCTGCTAACAACCCCCCAAACACTGACTGTCCCTCCCGAGCAGTGGTTCTCAACCTGTGGATCAAGACCCCTCTAGGGATTTGATTAACACAGGGGTCTCATAACAGATATCCTGTGCATATCAGATATTCACATCCTGATTCATAACAGTAGCAAAATCACAGTTATGTTGTAACGACAAAAATATTTTATGGTTGGGAGGGTCACCACAACGTCAAGAACTGTATTATTGTATTAAAGGGTCACGGCATTGGGAAGGTTGAGAACCACTGCTCTTGAGGGTTCTGCTGGATCAGTAAGATCTGTTTCCTAGTCCTTCCCCTGTAATTATTTAGCTGCATGATCCTGAACAAATGTTCCTGAGGCTCAGAGCCCCCTCCATACAGCAGAGACTACAGCCTGCCTCCCTTACAACCTTAGGCTAAAATTAAGAAGAGCTAATAGGGTATTATATGTCAGAAGTCATAATTATTTAATCTAGTGATGGCCTTTTCAACACCTAGAAGCCCCACATCTAAACAGGCCCCTTCTTTGAGCAGCAGGGAACATACTGTGTCTGGAGGGGTGGGATGGGGGTGGGGTTCACCATGTGGTCATGAGGCTTCAAAGCAACTGTGTGTGTAGCAGGGATCCCCTTAGGTCTCTACTGAATGAGAACTCGGCAGGTGGGGGTGGGAAACTGCTGAGCTAACAGTGCCTGAGATCACTCTGAGCATAGTAAATGTGCAGAAGTCACCAGGCCTGGTAGTCACAGAGTCTAAAGACCAGGGATGAGGCAGGACCACACCAGCCTCTTTCTCACTCTCAGCTGAGTGTCTTGCCTCCTTCCTTCTGGCCAGCCCTACTACACATCCCTGAAGTCTTGCCTATTGCCCACTGCCCCTACCAAAACTTTCCTTCTCCCGGGTCTTCATTGCCCTTCCCTAGATGGAATTGCTAAGAAGGTGTCTGACACAATTCTGAGGATCTCAAAACTCAGCTTTTGTCTTTTTTCCCTTACATTTGAAGATTTTTATATATTAGTACTGCATGCACACAGTACGGTGCAGGTATGGAGGTCAGAGGACAACATCTCTGGGTAGGGGTCTCTCCTACCTTTGCATGAGTTTGGGGGATTGAATTCAAGTTGTCAGGCTTGCATA
The DNA here is from genome assembly GCF_004785775.1 of Grammomys surdaster. Classification (NCBI taxonomy): domain Eukaryota; kingdom Metazoa; phylum Chordata; class Mammalia; order Rodentia; family Muridae; genus Grammomys; species Grammomys surdaster. Next base: position 4,704,369 of record NW_021604732.1, read on the forward strand.
GTGGGTGCTGTCCCCCATCTTGCTGGCTTCCAGCTTTTATCTTTGTCTTAGTCAGAGTTTTATTACTGCAAGGCAACACTATGACCAAAAAGTAAGTTGTGTGTGTGGTGAGGGACACACTTCCACATCACAATCCACCATTGTAGGAAGTTAGGACAGGAACTCAAGCAGGACTGGAACCTGGAGGCAGGAACTGATGCAGAGGCCATGGAAGGATGTTACTGGTTTCTTCCCCTGGCTTGCTCAGCCTGCTTTCTTGTAGAACCCAGGACCACCGTCCCAGGGATGGCACCACCCACAATGGGCTCTTTCCCCTTGGTTACTAATTGAGAAAATGCCTTACAGCTAGATATCATGGAAACATTTCCTCCTTCATGGGGGACATGAGGCTCCTTCCTCTCTGATGACTCTAGCTTGTATCAAGTTGACACACAAAACCAGCCAGTGCAATCTTCAAACAAATTTGATTTTAGGGTTGTTGTTGTTGTCGTTATTTTACCATTTTATCAAGCTTTCTTTAAAAATTCCAGTAGAAGAATGTCATTCATTTGGATCAAGTTATTAAGCAAAATTAAAGGCAAGACACCCATCTCAGTCTGGGCAGCCATTATGATCTAGGTCAGCAAGTCTTTGTCTCCTTCTTTGTTAGTCAGCTTTCTGCCACTATAAGAAAACACCTAAGATAATCAACTTACAAGGAAGAAAGGTTTGTTTTGTCCTGTAGCTGTGGAAGTCCACTGTTGCTTGGCTCTTATTTGGAGCCTATAGTGGGACAGAGCATCAACAAGCTGGAAAATAGATAGTAAAGCATCTAGGAAGGGATGAGAGGGAAAAGGAGGAAGTCCCAACATCGCCTTCAAGGATGTATCCTCAAGGACCTAGCTTCCTTCCTTCTACTCAGCCTCATTTCCAAAAGACTCTACCCCCCTTTCTAATTGTGGCACAGGTTGGGAATCAAGCCCTTCACATGTGAGCCTTTGTAAATATTTAAGATCAAAACCACAGTGATTACTTTACTCTCCTTCCTAACCCAAAGCAACAGTTTTCCCCCTCCCAACTACCCTCACCCTCTACCCCTGTGTAAAGGCCTCTTTCCCTTGGCCCTTCCATATTTTTATAAGCAGACTCCAAAATATTCAGCTGTGATCTGACAAAGTGGCTCTAGTTTTCCTACTTCAAGGGAGCTCATAGACTGCCTACTGGACTTGGGCCTGCTGCATGCAGACTTGTTTTTCTGTTTGCAAATTCTAGTGTGATTTTGGCCTCCTAATATGCAAATTCTGTAGGTCAGTGGATCCCCTAAAGCTCCATCAATGGGTTTTGAAGAAGGGGTGTGTCTTCAGCCATTATTTTTGAGGAATCTTTTTGCCTGGTTTGAAAGATGATGTTTTAAACAACTTTCTTTTAAATTGAGAGGAAAATTGAAATAGACAGCACATTAAGAGAATTCTGGATGGCAGACTTCTGGGAAAGGCCCTTCCAGAAGAAGAAGAGCTATGACCAGCATTCCAGCTAGAAAGATATACAGTCAAGAAGCTAACCACAAAAGAATGCTGGAACTAAGCAAAACTGAGGTAGAACAGAATATAGATGCTGTTTTCATGACATGCTATAAATTATGCAAATACTGTCAAGGCCATAGAATGAAGAGTCTCCAATGCATCTCAGAAACACCCAGAGCAGAAAACGACTACAAAGTGCCTTCTGTTCTTGCAAATAAAGTTTTATTGAGATGGAGTCATATCCATTCATAATCCCAACTGCTATTTTCACCATAAAACAGGAGAGTGGTTATAGGCTACAAAGTAAAATATTTCTACTATCAGACCCTTACAGGCTAAAGGTTCACCAACTCCTAATCTAGAATCTTCTTTCTTATACGACAAGACACTAGTTTACAGACTTCTTTTCATAGGAAGAGAATGCATTTTTGTGAAGAATCTTCTAAATGTTGAAGTCCACTCAAAGTATAATCCTAGGGATGATGTGAGGAGGGGCAGAAGCTGAAGAGACAACAACTCTGCTTTGCTTTTGAGCCCTTCTTTAAGGCTGTCTCTGGAAGCCTGAGTTCCAAGGCATATAGTTTGAAAATTAGTCCACTACACATGCTTCTTGAGGTCAGGCCACTGTCTTAATTTCATGTGTACATAGTGATTGGCACAGAAATATGCTCAAAGCATGACAGGTACATAAAGGGATGCAGTGCTTGTAGTTAAGACCAAGTCCCCATGGCTGAGCAGAATCTCTGCGGGACTTTTGCTATCTCCATCCCTTCCAGGAGCTGTCTCCAGCCACTGCCACCTCCTCTTCTATCTTTATGCCACAATTTTCTGACTTCAGCTCCATTTCTCCGCCAGAAAGGCATTCTTAAGGTCCACAGTTCTAATCTTTATTACAGTTCACAGACTTTCTTGTTATTATCTTCAGGTGACCCCTGATGATTTTTCTGCCTCCTCCTCCTCCTCCCCCTCCTCCCCCTCTTCCCCCTCCTCCCCCTCCTCCTTCTCTTCCTTCTCCCCCTCCTCCTCCTCCTTCTCCCCCTCCTCCTCCTTCTCTTCCTCCTCCTCCTCCTCCTCCTCCTCCTCCTCCTCCTCTTCTTACAACCTACTCACTTGGCTTTTTCAAAAAGGAATTTTGTCTTATGTTGCTATTTTTTTAACAATTATATAAATTCATGGGAGACAGTTTAATGCTTTGATGTGAATATCACTATAGGATGGTCAAATCGGATTAATTAACCTACTTGTCACCTGAAAGAAACATATCTTATGGTAAGAATATTTAAAATAAATTCTTTCAGTTATTTTGAACTATACATTGCTGTATTATTTACTATAGTCACCAAACATCCTGTATCACCAAACCCGTGTGCCCTTTAAACAACAAACAGCCTTCCTTTCCCATGTACACACCCTCTGGCCACAGGCAATCATCATTCTGGACAAAGGACTAATATCCAAGATATACAAGGAACAACTAATCAATAACATGAAACAAATAACTAGTAAAAATGAGCAAAGTACAGGAAAAGTAAGCACAAATTGCCAACAAATGAATTTTTAATTTAATTTTCAATTTTTCTTATAGAAGAGTTTATTTAACCTAAGATGTATGGTGACATAAGTCAACATAATGAAAACTACCAATGACATGGACATCAACATACCTGTGCAGCTGGTTAAATGGCATTCCAGTCCCAGAATTCCTCTGACATGTTCTTGTCTTTTCTTTTTTGTCATTAATTAATTTATTTATTTATTCACTTTACATTCCAATGTCAGCCCGCCTCTTCTCCAGTACCCCTCACAGAGATCCTCCCTTCATTCCCCCTCCCCTTGTCCTCTGAGAAGGGGAAGCCCCCTGGGTATCACACCCCACCTCAAGCACATCAAGCATCCTCTGAGGCCAGACAAAGTGGTTCAGTTAAAAGAACAAGATACACAGGTAGGTAACAGATTCAGGGATAGCTCCCACTCCAGTTGTTGGGTGACCCACGTGAAGACTAAGCTGTACATCTGTTACATATGTGTGGGGGCCTGAGGTCTAGTCCACACTTGCTCTTTGGTTTGTGGATCAGTTTCTGAGAGCCCTCAAGGTCCAGTACAGTTGACTCTGCTGGCTTTCCTGTGGAGTCCCTGTTCGATTTGGATCCCTCAGTCCTTCTCCCAACTCTTCCACAAGACTCCCCAAGCCCTAAATAATGTTTGACTGTGGGTTTCTACATCTGTTTCCATTGGCTGTTGGGTAGGGCCTCTTAGAGGATAGTATTGCTAGGCTTCTGTCTGTAAGCATAATAGACCATCATTAATAATGCTAAGGATTTGCTCTTACCCATGGGATAGGTGTCTATTTGGGCCAGTGATTGGTTGTCCATTCCTTCTGTCTCTGCTTTGTCTTTGTCCCTGTACATCTAGGCAGAACACATTTTGGGTTGAAGGTTTTATGGGTAGGTTGCTGTAATTATCCCTCCACTGGGAGTCCTGCCCAGCTACAGGAAGTAGCCACTTCAGGATCCACTGCTTGAATTACCTCCATAGACACCCTGGGGTCTCCCCCTTTCCCAGATATCTGGCATATCCTAGAGATGCCTCTCACCAATTTCCTTTCTCTCTGCCCTGGTCTCCTACACCTCGGCTACCCTGTTCCTCTTCCTATCCCTTCTCCCACCCAGTTCCCTCTATCCACCCACCTTCAATATCTATTTTACTTCCCCTGCTGAGAAAATTCAACCACCTTTCCTTGAACCCTCCTTATTATTTGGCTTCTTTGGGTCTGTGGAGTGTAGCATTGCTATCCTATACTTTTATGGCTAATATCCCTTTACAAAAGAGTACATACAATGCATGTCATTTTGGGTCTGGGTTACCTCACTCAGAATGATATTTTCTAGTTCCATTCATAAACTAGCACAATAAATGATGCCGTTGTTTTTAATAGCTGAGTAGTATTGTGTAAATGAACCACATTTTCTTTATCCATTCTTCAGTTAAGGGACATCTAGGTTATTTCCTGTTTCTGGTTATTACAAATAAAGCCTCTATGAATATGGTTGAGCAAGTGTCCTTGTGAGATGGTGGAGCATCTTTTGGGTAAATCCCCAAGAGTTGTATAGCTGAGTCTTGATGTAGAACTATTCCCTATTTTCTAAGAAACTGCTAAATAGATTTCCAGAGTGTTTGTATATGTTTACACTCCGACCAACAATGCAGGAGTGTTCCCTTTGCTCCAGATTTTCACAAGCACGTGCTATCTTTTAAATATTTTATCTTATCCATTTTGATTGCTGTAAGGTGGTCTTACAGTTGTTTTGATTTACACATCTCTGATGACTAAGAATTTGGAAGATTTCTTTATGTGTTCCTTGGCCATTAGCGATTCCTCTGTTGAGAATTCTGTTTAGCTCTATACTCCGTTTTTAAATTGGATTATTTGGATTGTTTGGTATCTAACTTCTTGAGTTCTTAATACATTTTGAATATTAGCTCTCTATCTAATATAGGGTTGATGAAGATATTTTCCCAATCTGTAGGCTGTCATTTTGTCCTATTGACAGTGTCCTTTGACTTACAGAAACTTTTTATTTTCATGAGGCCCCATTTATTAATTGTTGATCTTAGTACCTGAGCCATTGGTATTCTGTTCAGGAAGTTGTCTCCTGTACCAAGTACTGATGAGTTCAAGGGTATTTCCCACTTTCTGTTCTATTAGATTTAGTGTATCCGGTTTTACAGTGAGGTCTTTGATCTGCTTGGGCTTGAGTTTTGTGCAGAGTGATAAATATGGATTTATTTGCATTCTTGAGCTTCCAAACATCCAGGCATACCAACACCATTTGTTCTGATCCCATGCCTTTTCCATTGCTTTTGGTTTCTTTGTCAAAAACCAGCATCTGTAGGTATGTGTGTTTATTTCTGGGTCTTCAGTTAGATTCCACTGATCACCTTGTCTATTTCTATACCAATATCATACAGTTTTTATTACTATTCTCTGTAGTAGAGTTAAAGTCAGGGGTGATGTTACCCTCACTCCTGGGCTCTTGCTATTCCAGAAGTTCAGGCTTTACCCTACATTCAGTCTACTCCATTTTATGCAGTATCTAAAGGATTTTTTCCTTATTTACACATAGTATATTTATAAATATTTATTTATACACAAGAGTCTACTGTAACTATTTTAGCCCATTTGATCTTTTCCCACTATTCCATGTGCATGGCGGTAGGGATGAGCACTTGGAGGAGCATTTGCGAACAAGCTACAGCCATCATAGCACCTCTCCTCTAACCTCATCTTCAGAGGTTATCCAAGGTCATTCTTCTCTATTATAACATGGTTATCACACTTAGAAAATTCATCATTATATTTATACACAGAAGAGGCCAAATTCACATTTCCCCAGCCACCCAGTAATAAATTTTACAGTTTTCTCTTTTCTTGTCTTTTTCCCCAAGATCACCTCTTTTCTTCCTACTCCATCCTGATCTGAACCTTGTCTGCCTTCTCTATAGTTTCATTCCACACTGTATTTGGGAAAGGACAGAGGTCCCAAGATTACAAACTACATCAAAACCTGTTTCGTCATCATTCTGAGTACACTCCTTCACTACTAAAGATGACTTTGTGATTGTATGGCCAAGTTCTCCTGACAATGATGCATGCGGTTACAGACCATGGGTAAAGACAAGCAGGAAATTTTCATCATTGCTTTTCTTTTACTAGCTCCGTATAAAAGATGAAGGAAGGCAAGCCTCCAAAGACAAGTCAAGCCATCAGAGAGAAGTTTTGGGTCAAGTCACTGAACTGACAGGTCTTAACTAAGTAGAACATATGGGACAGCAAAATACACACTTCTATCATGTCAGAGCCTTCATGCAATTGGAATATATTCTGTATTCATTACTTTTCTCGTGTGACTATGTAACAAGATACTGGACAAAAGCAACTGCAAGATGGAAAGGTTTATTTTGGTTCAGTGTTTAAGAAGGAGAAGGCACGGCAACAGGGAGATGAAGTGGGTGACCACAACATATTTGCAGTCAGGAAACAGGGAGAGAACAGGAAATGGGACCAGTCTGTAAAATCCCAAGACCAGCCTTTGCTGACCCACTTCCTCCAGCAATGTTCTAGTTCTTAAAACTTTCACAAGCTTTCCAAAACAACACCACCAACTGGGAAATTAGATCTCAAACACATGAGCCTATAGTATAGGAGAGGTTTCACATTCAAAACACAGTAAGTCACTGTAGCATCTAATGCCATGCAATGAGGGCCAAACCGCATCTGTGGGAAAGGGCTTCCTGTTGGAACCTTTTCCTTCTGGAGACAGAGAATACATCAGAATGCATGGACACCACTGACTGGGGACCAGTGGTCCTAGGGTTCAGCACTGAAGAAAGAGCAATAGCAGATATAGATACTCTCTCATGGAATCTATCTTCCACTTGTGGAAGTGAGCTTGTGTTCAATCATGGTTTTGTGCAATGATTCCATTGAACCTTAAGTTGTGTCTTAGACACCACGGGCACTGCAGCTTTTTACAAATGCATAGCTAACAAAATAAAAGAGAAAATCCATAAAAAGTTTGATTAGGCAATCTAAAGTCATATGAATAAATAATTGCAGGCATTATGTGAACTTCTCATTCCATCTAATTACCATGAGGCAAAATAATAAGATTTGTCAGGAAACATGTCAGATTCATTTTGCTGTTAATTTATTTGATCACAACTTCCAGCTTGGTTCTTGAATGTTCAGCTTGCATTGTTTGTTGTTCACACGGCTTCTCGGGGCTTAAAATATTAGAGGGAAATTTCCTCACCCAGCCTCTTGTCACGGAAAGATTTATGACGGAGGAAATTTTGAAAGCATTGCATTGGTATCTAAATTTCCTGATTCTTTACAGTTTAATCTTTAATCATGTGTACTCAATTACAGGAAAGGTGGGGAGTCAGAAATGTTTCAGAGGCAGAAGTCTGGGGCTTTTCATGAGTCCTGTGGAAGCCTTACGGCCTCATGCCATGCTTCTGGATTAACTAAGGGCAGAGTCTGCTACACAAAATATATCTTGGCTCCCAAGCCCTGGGCATCTTGGTAATTTTCAATACAATTTATTTAATTGTATATATTACTCACAGTACTGTTTGTGATAGGAAATTTATATGAATATGCTAATGATGCAAAAGTGCTTAAAGAGTTGTTATGTTCAAGAAGAGATGGGCAATCACAGACTCTAACACCACAGGATGCTAACAGAGCACCAGCACAGGACACCTATGGGCATGTACCATGTGCCAAGCCTGTGCTGTAAGACATTCCAATGGAGATTTACAGCCAATCCTCTTGGGAGGGAGAGAGACAGGCTTATACCTTCCTGGCTAACATTTGAGAGGGTCTGGAAGTTTCCTGAAGCTATAATAGCAGAGTAATTGAACCTACCTGTTAGATGAGGTCATTAGCTACATTTGCTTATTTGCCCCTTGTTGTACTCTCTCTCCTGTTATTCTCCTGATATATACCTTGTTTAGGCAAAACTACCAAACAGGAGAGAATTGATTTTCTCTGTCCCTCCGTCTCGCTGTAGACTTGGGGTTGAGTGAGTATGTTCTCTGTGTATTGGTTTTTCATTGCAACCGTTACCTGACTTTTCAAAATACACACTTCATATATCTACACATAATTTTGTTAAGGAGAACCGCAGTCTCAGTGAGCAATGACATAGTTGGAGGCCAAAGAATCCACAAGCAATTATGGCGCTGTGAGGTGAATGATCCAATGGGAAACGTACAAGATTCTGTGGGAAGCTCTAACCCAAACCTAAAGGGAATTATCAAAGGCTTCCTGGAGGAAGAGGTGTCTGTGCTGAGCCCTGTGGGACAGGAAGCCAATAATAACCCAGGAGCAGGGAAAAAGGAAAGGAGGCTAACAAAGGCAGCACAGTGGAGATGGCAAGGACACTATTGGATTCAGCCTGTAATCGTCCAAGCTACCTTGTAGTGACTCTTTACAGAAAACTCTCTGCCTACTGTAGTACCTGATTTTTTTAGTATTGATCCATCAGTTTTTATTAATAAAGTTAAAGATTTATTATTTAGGGTCTGGAGAGATGGCTCAACAGTGAAAAGCATATGTTACTCTTCCAAGTTCAGTTCTGAGCTCTCATGTTGGAAGGCTCACAACCATTTGTAACTACAATTCTAGGAGATCTGGTGATCTCTTCTGGCACCTACATGCATGATGCATGCAAGTGCACACACACAAACACACACACACACACACACACACACACACACACACACACATACACATACACACACAGTTACATAAATGTAAAACTAAGGCCTAAGAAGACCCATTGGTAGTTACTGTATGGAAGGCATTTGCTAAGGGCTTGAGAATTCAAAGGCTTTGCTTTTGAGTGTTTCTGTATGTGCAATATGGCATATGCACATATGTGTGCATACATGATCAGCACATTCAAATCCAAAGGCAAGATGTCTTTTACCATAACTCTTATTCATTCGGGACAGGGTCTCTCACTGAAACTGGAGCTCTGTGACAGAGCCCTCTCATCACAGGTCACAGGCATAGGAATCCTTTCATCCCTCCCTCTAGGCAGCAGGATTAATGGATAGCACTGCCAAGACTAACTTTGAACATGGAGCTGGGGATGCAAACTCAGATCCTCAAGTTGACACAGCAAATATTCTACCCACTGAGTCCTTTCTCCAGACCTAGAGACCCTACTTCCAGCTTGACAGAGTACTTGCTGTAGAGTTGGAACTTGCCCAGAGAAAGAAGAGGGAAATCTAATACCGATGACAGCTTTTAAGTCAGAGTAAGAAAAATTCCTGATGTGATACCCAAGCCTTGGAGTCAGCCCCTGGCTTCCCCATGCTCACTACACCAGCTTGCACAAATTACTTGACCTTTTTGAAGCTCTGTTCCCCACCTATAAAACTGGAGTAATAAAAGGTCCTTGTCGAGACGGTGGCACGGATTAAGGTGGTAATGCATGTGCAGCATTTAGCATCCTGCTCTACTTGGCACAGGGCAGGCACACAATAAATGGCTTAGCCATTATATTGTTATAATTAATTCAGAGCATAAATACTCACGTGCCTGTTTCTGTGCTGCCTTTCAAGCATTTGATTTCAGGTTCTTCTGGCTTCACGCCACACCAGCCATTGCTGTAGTCTCCATCTCTCCCATCCCCCTATTAGAGGCTCTCGTAAGTCAGTGCCTTCTTGAAAAACAAGTGTTAAATCACTGTGCTATTGGGAAGCTGTCTGTGTCATAAGTAGGCTTCAGAGTCTCAGGAGCACCTAGCTAACTCTCCGTGGACTATTCATTTCACTAAAGCAGGGGACCTGTCTGTCCTGGATGCCTGCAGCCTTCGGTTATCACTGACATGGGAGTTGATTCTGTACCCTGAGTGATGTGGTTTTTTCTTTCTATTTTACAATATTCTTCTATGCACTATTCATTCTATTAGGCACTAATGTTTTCCGGGTCCATATACAGCCTGGGTTTAGCAACGGTCTTGTCTTAAAATGTCATAGGGGATTATTAAGTCTCAGTGATTCATCTCACCCCAAACCATTCTGAAGTATGTGTACTGAGTCAGTAACCAAAATCATATTTGTGTAAAAAAGAAAGAAAGAAAAATAAGCGAAGATCGAGTCTGTTTCCCCATTAAAGAACACATCAAAGACTATGGTAACAGCTCAGTCGGTAAGGCACATGCTATGTAAGCATGAGATGCTGAGTTCGGAGCCCTAGTAGCCACATAAAAGCTGGGTATGCTGCAGGCATTTGTAATCCTACCTCTGGAGGTGCTGCAGACAGACAGATCTTAGGGGCTTGCTGGTCATCTAGTACAGTAAAAACTGTGAGCTCTATTCAATAAGACTTTAGCTTCAAAAATGAGGTGAAATGTGATCGAACATATTTGATGTCAACTTCTGACCTTCAGCCTTATATGGTGTGTGCATGAGCTTGCCTGCACGTGCACACACACACACACACACACGCAAAGATTTGTTATGTGATCATTTTGAAGCATAAACAACTATTATCCACTTCTACTTATTTACTGAGGGGGGAGACTGAGGGAGTGTCCTGTTCTCTGTCCAGTTCTTTACAGAAACACTAACACTATTCCAAGGAGCTGTAAAGTGACAGGAGAGAGGTCTGAAGGTGCTGGTGGGAAATGGTAGGTTTGAGCTTGTGTGCAGATTAAAGTCGAGGCCATCCGTGGAAGAGCATACAAGTGAAAGTGCTCAGCCACACTGTTGGCAGTGAAGGGAAAGGACAGGCAGATAGAGATACAGGCGCCTTCTCAGAGAAGACAACTAGACCTTTGGTATCTATCTCACTGAAAGGGCAAATGTTTTACCATCCTGGGTAGCACAACTCCAAATGGCTTAGTATCTGACCTAAAGGGAGAAGACTGACTGAGGTCCAGAGGTCTGGGACGACAGTCTCAGCTGCTTACCTTCAAAGTGTTGTATGGATTTTCTATCCTGCCCTGCAGTATACAAATAAGATTTTAAATTATCCCTTGGTAGAAACTGACTCAGCAGCATGACAGGAGACATTTAGCTTGTGGCCTGACAAGGACAGATTTTCCTATGCATGCGTGCTAGGAAAAGGGCTCCCAGCTCATCTTGAGGAAGGAGACACTCAGCATGGAGCAGGTAGTCAATTATCAATCAGTTCTGTTAGCTGGCTAATAGGGGATGCCCTGGTCTGAGAGGGACCTACATGTGATGGTTTATGTGAGAGTGATCCCATCAAGATAGTTTGATGGCCAAGAGACTCTAAGGTTCAGGGATTCCCTGGGTGACAGTGCTGTATGGGATTAATTCAAAGGCATTGGAAGGGATCAGATGGCAATATAGAGTCTGGTAGTGTCCAGGAACAGTGGATTCTAAAAAGAGAGACTTGGTGCAGGAGGGATGTCTCAGGCTGGGCAACCAGAAAACTCCTTGCTTTGGGACTCTAAAAGCCAAGGGCCATGAGACGTTCTAGGCAGGGTTGTTGACAAGCTGAGATTTCTCTTCTGAGTGGAAATAGCTTGTCAGAACTTAGTTACTAGGGCATCTTTTACTGACAGATTGGGTGCAATTTTTTTCCCTGATGGGGTTTGGGGGAATGCTTCAAAAGCATACAAGGAAAGGGAAGCTGGAAGAAGGAAGGGACAGCCAGTTGTCAGCTTCTTCCATATGATTGCAGGACAGCTCCTGCAGATGTGCCTGCAGCACCAAAAGCCAATTCCCTAAGCCTGGAAGCTAGTCAGCAAATCCAAGAGCCATCAAGTTGTACAAGAGCATCCCAACAGGCTGTGGGACATGGAGCCCAGCCACAGGGTGGGCTCAGCTCTCATGTGACATGAGCACTCTCCTTGTACCAAATTAAACCAATTTGATCAAAATTTGTAATGCAGAAGAGCGTAATTAAATTGAAGATTTTAATTAGGCATGGTTTTGATGAAACTTAACGGGAGCGGGCAGGAACAGTCTTGCTGTCTATTAAGCATAATCCTGTTCAGTGAAGAGCTTGCTAGTTGATGACTTTTAATGGTTACCCAGATCTCAGCTTCTTGCACAGTGTCAGCTTGGAGGAGGGAGATAGAAAGGAACATGGGAGTTAAGGGAGGAAAAAAGGTGGGACATTCCTCGGGAGTGTCTTCATCAAAGGATTATTGGTGATAAGCTTTTGGGGTGCCCAATGAGTTGCTTTTTTATCTGTCAAAGTAGAGAAACAGTGAAGATCATGTTCACGGATGCTTTGCTGGAATAGATAAGGAAGGAAAAGGCAAGGCTCCCTGCAGGCTGAGAGGCTCCTTCAATGGCTTGCTCTGCTGATTGCTTTCAGCCTCTCAATTTTACTTCACAAAATTTGAATCCTTCCCCTGGTCTCCTAATAAAGAGCAGAAAGAAGACCTCTGGGAGCAACTACCTGAGAAGAATCTTCCCTCAGGACTGAGGAGGAAGACCCACGAAGGTCAGCTTCCCTAGTGTGGCTGTCAGTGTGAAAGGGAGACCTAGAAATAGGGACTGGCTGTACTCATCAAACAATGGGAAGGACAATGGATAAGTAAGTGAATGTTCTAGAACTCTCCAGACACATAAAGAATCAAAACCTATCAACAAGACATGTTGTTCCACACGAAGTGTCTTGTTTTCAAAGAGATACCTCATTTCCTTCCTTTCTTCCTTTTCCCAACCAATGTTTCCTAAGACTTCATTGTACAAGCACAGTAACAGGTACTCTACATTTTGACAAATACCTAAGAGTTCAAATTCCCTCCTACCTTCAAGGGTTTCACAGAGTAACACAAGAGATGAGCAGTGGGCATGTATGTGGGACTTTGAGAAGCTAGCTAAAGCATAACAAAGAAATCATCTTTTGTCTTGGATAAACAGCAAACCTCAGTGGACATACCAAATCTGGCCTGTGGTTTGTTTTATAAATAAAGTTTTATTAGAACACAGCCAGCTCCATCCACTTATATACTGCCTCTCAGATACTTTTTGCTGCAGTAATATAACTGCAGGGAACTACACAGCTCCAACAAGTCAAGATATTTGATACGTGGCATTTTATAGAGTGAGTAATCTGAACTCTGGCTTTAGATGGTCAGGAATGGTCTCTTATAGATAAAGCTTAGTTCTGACTTGAGAAGGTGATAACTTAGCTAAGATGGGAGTTCTATGTGGTATGTCGGTGCACACGAGGACAGGATGAGGATGGGTTTAGTGAGCCTAAGTACCTAAGGATTTTGTGATGAAAAGGTGGTGCTAGAATGACCTGGATAAGCAGAAGACAGGAGAGAGGCATTTAACCCAAAGTTTCTCTTGGGTCCTAGGAAGTGGTTGACTGTGTTCTGAGTGTCCTGAAGAATTTTAGGCAGGATGATGGTATGATGCTTAGGTTAAAGAACATTTGTCCACAGTGATGACAGTAGCTTGAGAAGAAATGGTCCACATGAACTGTAGCAGCTTGAGTCAAGTTGATGTCAGTATAGGTTGAAGAACTTTGGGTAGATTTGGAATGTCTCTGGGCAGTAGAACTGACAACTTTTGGAAATACAGTAAATGTTAAAGGGTGTGGTTGACAACAGAGAGGATTCAGGAATGAGCACCCCAAGCGTTTTGGTCAGAGTGACAAGGTACATGGGGTTCCCTGTACCCCCATGTACAAGAGGTTGGGAGAACAAGAACTGAGAGGCTAGGAAGGTGTGTGGATGGTCTAGGAGTTCAGCACAGGCTTGGGAGTGTGTCTCAGTTTGAGAAGAGAGTTTGCCTGGAGTGCACACTGTCAAAATTTAATCCTCAGCATTGTATAAACCAGGAGTAGTGACACACATCTATAATCCCAGCATTTCAGGGTGAGAAGCAGGAGAACTCGAAATTCAAGATCATTTTTAGCTACATGGTGGGTTTAAGACCAATAGAAAAGATAAAGGAAGGAAGAAAGGAAAGAAGAAAGGAAGGAAGGAAGGAAGGAAGGAAGGAAGGAAGGAAGGAAGGAAGGAAAATAGGAATGAAAGAAGGAAGGAAGGGAGAGAGGGAGGGTAGGTGGGAAGGAGAGAGAGAGTGAAGGAATATTCGATACTGAGGCCCACTCTCGAATGAATGAATAAATAAAAGTTCAGTGCTTTTTGTCCTCGTTAAAATTGAGATGCAGGTGATCCTCCAAGTGGAGATGACAGGGAGACAGCAGAATGGATGAATGACCTGAAGCACAGACAAGAGGCTCTGGCTAAAGATAAAATCCTGTGAGTCATGGGTGTATAGATGGCATTTGAGCAAAGGGATAACATGAGCTCCCCTAGGATGCGAGGTAAAGGGGAGAGGAAGTCAGAGGCACAGCAGATGACTTCCTGCAGGCTGCTTAGTCCTGGTCTGGCCTGTTACTCATAGCTATTTATCAAAGCATTAGGCAAAGGGTAAAATACTGAAAAGACTTAATTAAGGAATATGTTTTTTAAAATGCAGCCAGTTATTCTTAGAGATATGCCGTTATTTCGAGATGACTCCGCCAAAGGTGATATCACATAGATGGTCATGTTTCTTTTCCTATAACAAAATCACAAGTAGCAAATGCATTGGTTGAATGGTCAGGAGGAAGGATTGCTCTCTTGAGCATTTAGTTGACATCATCCCTTTTCAAGTTGACCAGTAATTGAGTTGTTTAAAGTGGCAGTTCCTGCTCACAGCTATTTAGCAGAGTCATTCTGACCAGCTGACTAAAATAAAGAATTCCCTGGATCAATCTGAATTAGCCAGGGTTCTCTAGAGGGACAGAACCTATAGAATAGCTACATACCACAAAAGCTGATTTCTTAGATTGCCTTATACAACACAGGCTGGGAAGTCTAATAATGGCTGTCTGGATTCTGCAGATGCTGAGAGCCATATAGCTGTTAAGCTCACCAGGCTGGATGCCTCAGCAGCCCTAGTTTGGCACTAAAGACCTGGAGGACTCCTGTAGAGTGGTCAGTCTTCCATCCATATTGTCAGGCCAAAGAAATCATGTTCTGGTGGCAATGAATGGTGATCACAGTAGTGGCGATAGTAATGGAGATAGACAAGCTCACCAAATAGAAATGAAGGCAGGCAAGTCAGCACCAGTGGCCCACCCTACTCTAGGAGAGGGCCTCTTTCCTCAGCTAATCAATGCTGCCCGGAAATGCCCTGCAGACACACACTGAGGTATAGCTTAGTTCACTCTAGATCCAATCAAGTTGACAAAGATCACAGTCTACCTGGACCGATGGACAGAGTCTGTGGTAAGATCTTCGGAACTGTGCTTTTACCAAAGCCCCAGAAGATTCTGATCTACAAAAACCCATGGCTTGTCACTTGGTAGTTTTCCTGGTCATTTCAAATGCAAACTTGCGATCTGTATCACACAGATAACCTATATCTTCTAAACTGACAAGGATCTGGACTTGTAAGGTTGGGGTGAAAGATAAGCTTTATGTTTGTTGCTATAGCCAGAGTACAATATCCCCAGTGGCATGTGTGATAAGTCCTAATCCCCAGCTGGCTGCTTTTGGAAGGTGGTGACACTTTAAAAGATGGTACCCAATGGTAGCCTTGAAGTTATTGGTGCAGCTCTACTACTGTGTACCCAGTACCTTCCTGACCTATCTGCCCATGCTCACTTGATCTGAGGCTCATTTGTTCTATAGCTACAGACCAATTCTGATCCTTTAATGCTGAACCAATTCGGATGTTCCCTATGCCCTAAGTTCTTCCCCATCATCAAAGTCACAGCCTGGTGTTTCTTCCTTTTTTCTCAGCTTATCGATTTGCACAGATCTCTACTGGAACATTTACCATGATGTATTATAATTATGTGCTTCTTTCTCACACATCTTCAACCCCTAAGACAAACTGTGATGTCATTCTTCTTTCTACGCCAAGTGTCCAGTTCAATGTCAGACTCATAGTAGATCTTTGATGAGTGTGTTGGGGGATTCTAGCTCTTTCTTGCTCTCAAATTCCCAGCAGCTTGCTCCTGAGGTTGTCAGCGTACCTGTACGCAATAACCTGTCTTTTAGTTTCTGTTTTGCCAGATACTTCCAGAGCAAAGAGCTGAGCACATAATCTTGCTAAAAAACAAATGCTAATAGGATTCCAGGTGGCAGCAAGGAGCTGTTGAAATGAAATGCACCAGCTGTAGTGTGTGGTCTTCTTCAGTTTCATGTCTTGCAAAATGAGCTCTGTTATCGTCTGCTCCTCCAGGCTGCTATGTACTAACCTCTGAGCAGACCATAAGCATGCACTATGCATACACCAAGTACATTAACATTGTTGCCCGTAGCCATTATCAAAAGATAAAATGGAGCACAGTCTGGATGAGGAGTCATGAAAACCACAGTAGGTGTCTGTGAAGGCCAACTTGTCAATTTGACAGGATCCAGAATCACATCAAAGACAAGTGCCCAGGCACAGCAGTGAGGGGTTCTTTAGTGTCTGAGCATGCCACTGAGGAATTATGTGGATTGAGTTAATAGACATGGAAAACCCATCCTAAAAGTGGGCGCCACCATTCCCTAGGTTTGGGTCCTGCGCTGAATGAAAAAGGAAAAAAATAAACAGAGTACAAGAACTCATTACTCTTCCTCTTGACTGTGGATGACCTCAGGTATTTCCTCTGCCACTTAGACTGTCCTCAGACTGACAGTCCAGACAAACCTTTCATTCCTTAACTTGCTTTTGTTCGAGTATTTTATTACAGCAACAGAAAAGTAACAAAGCCAGTGTCCTTGTCTTGTAGCTTATGTCGAATCAGGCAATCTATAAGGACAGCTGTGTCACAGGTGACATGCATGTAAACAAATTTAAATTCTTCTGGTGGTTGGGTCCCTTCTTTTTATAAGATTTTCAAGAGGATCTGGCACCCATAAGAGTTAGGAACTACTATTTTAGAATGAATGTATCCGTCTGTCTTTCTTTTAAAAGATTTATTTTACTTGTGTTGGGGGGTTGTGGGTATATGCACATGGGTTGGGTGCCTGAGGAGACCACAAGAGGGAGTTGAATGTCCTGGAGCTGGAGTCACTGGCAGTTACAGACAATTTGAGCTATCTGGTGTGAGTGATGGGAACCAAACTGAGTTCCTCTGCAAGAGCAGTAAGTGCCCTTGACCTTAACGCCTGAGTCGTCTCTTCAGCCCCTGTCTTTTTCAGTGTCTGAATTTACAAACTAACATATAAATCTGTTTACACTTATTTATTCATTCATTCTCTCTGTGTATGTGTGTGTGTGTGTGTGTGAGAGAGAGAGAGAGACAGAGACAGAGGGAGACAAAGAGAGAGACAGACAGAGAGAGACAGAGACACAGAGACAGAGACACAGAGACACAGAGACAGAGAGGGGGGACGGAAAGAGGACATTCATACACATGGACACATGGATCTCTGGGATAGTCGATAGGAATAGCCCAGCTGTTTAACCATGTAAGCTCTGGGCATCTAATTAAAGTCACTGGGCTTGTGGCCAAGGACTTTTACCTAGCAAGCTGTCTTGCCAGCTCCTAACACATGAATCTTAAAAGGTCTTGGGAACATGAATGCTGTATGTTAAATCCCATATTGACTATCTTTTCAAGAACTTCCATGCTTGTTCTTTTCACCTGCAATGAGCCTCTTTTCAGCTTCAACGCCAAGAAAGAGTAAATGGGTCTCGTTTCCAATAAATCCTGTAAATAAAACTGGCTCTTGCTGTATTAGAGCCCTGTAAAACAATTCCCCAAGGCCCGAGGGATTAAATAATAGAGGAGAATGTTTTGCACTAAGTCATGCAGATGATAGAGACTATTCCTGATATCATACTTTACACAGACAACTCAACAACAAATTGGCTGTTTGAGCTGATGGTGTTGATCATTGGGACACAGCACAGATTTTCCCCTGGCTTTGGAAATTTTGCAGAGGCATCATGATGCTCTTGTTACTCACTCACCAGCTTGCCAGTGTACCTAAGAAATGCATGATGCTCTTCAAGCCAGTGTGAGCGTGTTTTGCCTGCAAAGCAGTTGTCTTCAGTCTTTCCTGTCAACCACTAGAAATGGTCAGGGTTCATTTAACATCCTGTGAGCAATGCTGCCACCAGGGGCTACTGGAAAGGAAACAGAAGGTGGCGTGTGATTGAAGGAAGCCTTTCTGGCTTCACCTCTCCCAACATCTTTTTTCAACATTTTTCCTCAGGTGTTTCCCTCTCATTGAACAAACCCCATGACAACAGCACCTCTCACTTTCCTATCCCCATCTGTCAGCCCTGCTGAGTCACCCCACTTATCTTCTGATGCTTGTCACTCTCCTTTGGTTGGGCCCACTGAAGTCATTCGATCTGGATGACATCAGTGGCTTCCTAAATTGTCTTACTTATTCTAGCTTTGTTCACACTCCAATTTAGAGAATCTCCTTTCAAAACTTTCCATTGACATGCTTCTGTCTTTTCATCAGTACCTGAACACCCTCCCCCCCACACACACACTAAGAGAATGAAGAGTGAGCATCAGCACAAAGAAGCATCAAGGGATGCCCTTGGTTCTGACCACACCAGGGCTAGTACAATTTATGCCTCCCCGGATCCCTCCCTCTCTTGCTGCTGTATTAATTAGCCTTCATTGCTACAAATACTGGAGGTAATATACCAAAGAAAGATGGCTTGGAGACTTACAACTTTAGATGACTCAGCTCATAATACTGGTTTATGAATGAAATATCATGAGCACTGGTCATTCACTGGCCAGGAAATAAAACAGAGAAGAGGGAAGGAATGTCCCACAATCCCCTTGAAGGGCAAATATCCCAGTGACCTAAAGCACCCACTAATGACACTATGACCTTCCAATGGCTCCAATCTGGGGACCTTTGGGGAACATTCAAGATTGAACTAGTACAGCTGTCACTCTTCCTCTCCACCTGTGAACTCTAGGTAAATAAGAGCTTAGTTTCATTTACAAATATTACCACTTTCTACCCAAGTGTGTTGCACAAGGGAAATAATCAGCAGATGGAGAACGGATTGATAAACAGTTCATATCATAACTTGAAGACAACAAAACCACTTTTTGATTGGCAACATGGATAATGAAAAAGCAAATGTCTTGCAATGAAAGCAATATGTATTGATGGGACAGAGATATGTACACGTTTCTTTTTGATGTTTACTGTTCCTCTTGAAACTTCAAGCATATTTTCCCTTAGGTCTCAAACAGCAGCCAGGACACAGCTGAAGATCCACACTTCATTTCTCTTTGTAATTTCTTTGGCCTTGCCCTACTAAACCACAGTGTATATGCGGTAAGTAAAAGGGCCATATTGAATCTGATATCTAAAGGATGTTTTTCTCATCCCAAAAGAGTGTGATGTTGACTAATTATCAATACCATAAGTTGATCCATGTCTAGCTAAGGCATTAGCTTTAAAACTGAACACAAAATATCACTCATTTATATTCATTGAGGGCTGAAAGGGATAACTCAGCATAGCCTGTCTGCCAAGTCTTTCCTGTTTCTTGAACTAAGGACAAAAATGGAGAACTCTTAAATGGTTGGTAATTTCTAGTTCATTTTTTTATTTCTGGTGCTTCTGTCCAAATGGCGAAGTTTAATTCTGATAAACAAGTACTTATTTCCTCTCTAGACCTCTAGATGCCAAGTGCCCATTTACCTACTGGCCACAAGATGGATTGGGGCTATTTAGGTAGTATTATACATAGTTGTCCTTTCTGCCCTTGCCAGCCTTTCATAATTCATTCTGGGATAGAATCCACTTCTCTTATTCACTAAGAGTCTGTGGATCTCAAGTCAAGACCAGCCCTAAATGCTCCATCACTGGCTTCTGTGACAGTATGAGGGTTGGGAGTCCTAAGTTGAGAAAGGCCCTCTGATAGCAATATGTTTTAAGTATTTTTGCTCACTTCTCACATTCCCTTCCCTGGTTGAGCTATCAGTCATGGCATCTATATTAGTTGTTTCTCTCATCGCTGTGGCAAAGCACTTGACAGAAGAAGTTCAAGGGAGGAAGAATGTGTTTTGGTTAATGGCCTCATACAGAATTTGGTCTGTCATGGTGGAGAAGGCATGGGAGTCGAAGAATGAAGCTTCATCCATGGTGAGAGGAGCATGAGGGTAGATCTTCAGTGACAGAAAATCAGGAAACAGTGAAGCAGGCACAACCTTCAAAGGCCCATCACTAGTAATCTACTGACAACAACCAGATTCCTGCCTCCTAAAAACTCCACAGGCTTCCAAAATACAGCCATGAAATTATGAGGGACACCTCAGATTCAAACCAGAGCTGTGCCTAAATGGCCCAATCTGTGTCCTTCCTGTTTAAGCAAAGAACCAAATAAGACAATTAGAAACTTCTAACCTTAACTGAGACCCAGTGCAAACCACCTTTCTCTTGGGAATACTGTTATAATCTGGATGTCAAGTGTCCCTCAGAAGCTCATGTGTCTAAGGCTCATGGTCTATTGGGAAGCAATTGGATCCTTGAGTCTCTGACTAATCTTTTTGTGAATTCACAATATTTTAGAATTACTGGAAGGTGGTGGGAAGCAGAACTTAGGACCTCATTGGCAGAAGTAGGACACTAGGAAGTATGCCTGGTCTTTAGGACCCTCCTTTCTCTGCTCCATGGCATCTAGAAACAGCTTTCCTAGGCTGCTCTTTTCTGTGTTGACATCTCTGTCACACACAGAAAGCCAGGAAGACAGTCAACCACGGACTAACATGTCTCAAACTATGAACCAAAGTAAATTTTTCTCCCTTTGAATTGTTGCCAAGTATTGGTTTCCATGGCAACAAACCCGATTAATGAAGATACTACGCTAAACCATTGTAGATTGGGCTGCCATGATGGATCAGTGAGTTGAGGCACTTGCTGCCAAACATGATTGCACAGTTGGGTTTCCAGGACACACATGGCAGAAGGGAGAACTGTCCTCTGACTTTCACACAAGCACTATTGGGTGTGCACACACATACACATTTACAAATGCACACCCAAGAATCAATAGATGCAATAAAAAAAAATTGAAGTTATAGATACATTCCTGCTGGATGCCCTTTGCCACCAGGGGAGGGCTGATCTGAAAAATGGTATCACCAAAGACAAGCAGTGGTGGTTGTGATGGAAGACATTTATGAGGTATGACTTAAAAGCCAAGCGGTATTCTAGATGACTTATCTATATTAACCAGTTTAATCTTCATAAATTTATCATTATAACCATGATTACTACACCACTTCTATAAGTAGGACTTAAGCCTGGATTCTGAGCCTGGATTCTCAGCCTCTGATCTCTAAAGAGGTGCAAGCAGAGTCAGAGAGAGGACAGTGGGAATCACAGATCCTCAAGGCATTGTGGAGCTCCTGGCTTTGGTCCTGTCTGATATCTAGGCTTCTGGAGTCTCAGCTATGTGGCTCAACACCTTATTGTTTATTGTTTAGCCAGACTAAGCTAGATTTCTATTCCTTCAAATTGGTCTGAAATGTTTCATCCCTCCCACCACCTTTCATTGTGATTATCTCTTAATTTTTCTACTTTGCCATAACTTACACTGTAGAAATTTTGAAAATGAAAAAAGATAGCACAAAGAAAGTGAAATCTGTGTGCAATCAAATCAACTTGAGGTAATTATTATTTCTATGTTTTCTTTTTATCCTTTTAATAAATATTTGCATAGTATTCACATACATACTATGAGGTTATATAGACACCTACTCCTATTTTTTTGTTGCTTTTATTGTTGTTGGCTTTTCAAGACAGAGTTTCTCTATGTAGCTCTCACTGTTCTGGAACTCACTCTGTAGACCAGGCTGACTTCAAATGCAGAGATCTGCCTGCCTCTGTCTCCTGAGTGCTGTGATTAAAGGCATGAACCACCAATGTCCGGCCCCCTCTTTCCTCCTTTAAAGAGAATATCATGAACATTTTTCAGTGTTAAATACTCTTAAAAGATAGAAAATGACAGCTTCAATTGTGTGTGCATACAATTCATGTATGGTCATGTGTTTACATGTATATATATATATATATATATATATATATATATATATATATATATTTGCTTCTATCTTCTATGTACTTCTTACCACTTGGCCTATTTCTTGATTTAACCTTATCTGGAAACAAAACAGATACCAAAGGCTGGGAGAGCAGGTATGGGCTCTTCCTTGCTGTTCAGGGCATTGGTGATCAGTCCTATAGCCCATATCACTTCCTGCTCCATCTCATCCTCTCAGACAGGATGGCAGAGAGCTCAGAGATGGATGGAGGCTTCTTGATGGCCATTGCCCACCCACCTGTGAGCAAAAGTCACTTGGGCCCTGCAGCCGGCTCTGAGAAAACACCAAAGACAGGTGAGCATAAAGCCAGGATGGCCCAGTAATTCCAGGTGTGATTTATTCCAAGGCATGCAGCGTTACCAGTTAGCACAGTGAGAAACCTCTTGTTCCTGCTTTTCTAACTCTGCACATCAATAACAATTTGCTTGGCAAAGCTCTGGGTGCTGGGCCTCAATAGTCGAATCACTCAGGAGGAAATACAAGAATAATGTTGAGAAATTAGGTTAAAATACCAAATAACTCTTTTCACCACATGCCTCCCAGTTAGCCCATATAAAGGCTCATAGCATTTATGAAGCATTAAGTGCTACATAAATGGCCAGTTATTGACGTGTAGATGAGGAGAAGAAGTAAATGTAAAGAGTGTAAGAATAACACAAAAAGCACACAACACGGATGTCAGTTCCACATTTGGCAAAGCCTGGAATAGAATGAAGACAACAGATTTCTAAACTCCAACCAGGCACGTAAAGGCAACTGTCAGAGGCAAAAGGGAAGCTTGCTAGTCCAAGCTCCAGGAGGACATGATTCTTGAGAGTTCAGAATGGAGCAGGCATTCCAAGCCCAGAATAATCACAAGAAGAAGCATGCTCCCATATTTTATTCATGCGTTTTTCATTAACTGTCAGCTAGACTGCTGCTAAATCTATGAATCACACAGTTTGAGACTTACTACCAATTACCATCATGGATTCTACCTGAGCATGAAAGGAGATAAGCAATTGCCGAAAGATGTCATATAAGATGATATAAAGAGGAAGGAACAGAGTCTTATTCCAGGGCATAGCTTCAGTTTTATTTTTTCCCATTCACATGGCATTGACTACTGATGGGCTTGAACACACAACTCCAGCCATTATGATCATGGGCAGCGGTTTCAATCTACCCAGATACAGTTTTAGTTTCTGAGAGTTTCCTGGCCATATAACTAAGCAAGTTACCTGATCTCTCTGTACCTTAGCATCCTACTTCATAAAACAGGGCCAATAACTGCACCCACATCATTACAATGCTACATAGAAAACATAGCAAGCATATCCCAGTTGTCTAGATCACAGGCGGGGCTCAAGGTAGCCTGGCTATTGATTTTTTTTTTCCAGAATGGGCAGATTTACAAGAACAAATTTAACCAGGGTTTGAAAAGTTTAGAAATAGTCAAGCTGCAATCAGCCCATCCTGTATTAGAACGTAAAACATAAGCCCACTTCCCACACAGTCCCCTGAATGTCTGTTTTCTATTTCCAACTTCTATTCACATTTAAAGCACACTATTTTAAAAAACATTAAAGAAAATGCTTTCAACAGTGAGCCTTCACCCACAAACACAGTCCCCCCAGCTCATTTCCTTTTTCGTTTCTGTCAGTTTTTGTTCTGAAGCAGGATTTTACAGAATAGAATAAGCTTGAGTTTTTCTATTAATCTGAATAGCCAGGGGATTTCATTTGTTTTACCCTTTCACACACCTGTGACTCATTCTCCCTTGCACTCAGTGTTCCTGTCGGTCAAATAGGAATAAAGACAAGTGTATCACTTGATGCACGGGTTCACTGGAAGGACCAGATAAGAAAATGGATATGATGATGCTAGAGAGATAGCTCAAAGATAAAGAGCCTGTAGGTCTCTTACAGAGACTCCAGTTCAGTGTCCAGCACCCATGCTAGGCAGGTCACAACTGCTTGTAACTCCAGCTCCAAGCGATCTGGTCTTGATACCCTCTTCTAGTCCTCAGCAGTGTGTGCGTGTGTGCGTATACACACACACACACACACACAAATCTTAAAAGATAAGAAAATGGATATTAAAATGTTAAACAAAACTGTCTTTGTTACTTCTGAGGAGGGCTGTCTTCTGCAGGAGCAAGTGTAACAACAAATGTGAGGGGCTTAAGGAAAGTGGGCTTGTTAAACGAGCAGGAAAGAGAAAGTTTGAGATGTGCAGTTTAAAGAAAATGAGGAGACAACTCTCTCAACTGTGGAATAGCTTTGAAGTTTCTCCAAAATTATAGTAAATTTCACTCAAGTAATTCTCTTCAGTGATTATGGTAAATTGTTGAATTGTCTTGTTGTAGTTTGTGCAATTTTCCTCCTTTCTAAGGAAAACAAAACAAAGCAAAACAAAATTATATTCAATGGCCATTTGTCTAACCTTCTTAGAAACAATACCTTCCAGGGCCCTTCAATATTTAGAGAATATATTAAACAAAGACAACTATAAATTATACTAGGGAATAAAGACAAAAGTAACAAGCTGGAGGGGTGAGTAAAAGTAGATATGGCACAGATGTTAAATCCCCTCATCCTCCTGGAGCTTCCCCAAAAGAATTCCCTGCACCAATGGATTAGGGAGCAACCTGCAAAGCTTCTCATGAGCTGATGATCAAAAGCGATTCTCATGGCTTCAACCTGGAGTATTTTACACGAACCGATACAGGTTAGGGTATGCTGCAGTAACAACACTCTCCAAAATTTGAAACTGTGGAACTACAAGTATGGATTTCTCACTTACTCTAAATATCCAAGATAAGTGGACAGGGACATTTCTCAGTGTGCATACTCATGGGGTAAGATAGTGTTAAAAACAGAGCACAATCTAGAATCACCTAGGAGACACATGTCTGTGAAGGAACAGACTAGCCTCCTCTCATTATGCCCATGAGACTTGACTGGCATCATTCTGGTTAAAGTGGACAGCTCCATTCCAAAGACCTGGATCCTGAACTGGAGTAAAAGGGGGAAGCTCTCTGAATGTGAGCATTTATCATACGCTGTTCCCTGACAGTAGATGAGTGTGACCAGTTGCCCAAGTCTCCTGCTGCTATACCTTCCCTGGTATGATGGGCTGTATCCTTAAGCAGTGAGCCAAAGCAAACCGTTCCTTCCCTAAATTTCATCTGTCAAATATTTTCTCCCAGCAAAAGGAAAAGCAACTGATGAAGGGAAAAAAAGCTGAGAAGGATGCTATCTTGACTTGTGTTCCTATAAGTATCTTGGCAAAGGGTGGAAAGCAAAGTCCAGAGCAATAAATTCCTCCTCGCTCACACTGTACCCAATGGCAATCACTCTCTCCTGCCCAGGTGGAGAGACAGAGTTGTGCATCGGGTGGCAGTCATGCCAATGAAGAACTACTCAGCTATTTATCCATCAACACTTAGAATACCTAGACTCCAATTTAACTAAATTCACAAGACCTCCAAAAGAAAATAGGTTTTTTTTCCCCAGCATAGTCAGCTTCAGAGAGCACCATGACCCTGGAAAGTAGTTTACTTGTAAAGCAGAAACAATTTGGTTCATGTGAACAGTTGGTTTGACTTGCTGGAGGAAGAATTCAGAGGCATACATGGAGTGGGAGAAACCAGTCCTGCCTCCCATGGGAATGTAGATATGCAGCATGAAGAATTTAACTCTGTCCTAACACAAGCATCTCATAGCGTTTAGAAATCTGCCTCTTGCTACTTAACACTGGCTGTTCTCCCACCCCAGGATGGGCAGAGGCCAGGCCCTTTGTAGGATATTTGATTCCTGTTGCAGATTTATGAAGACTGTCATTGTTTTACTTTCATAGAAGTGGGGGCAAGGGGACACTGCTTGTTTTCACAGAGTAATGCAACATTACTCAAATGTGTGATGCAGCTCCATTAGTCCTGGCCCTCAGTTGTTTAAAGAGGCTTTTGAAAGCATCTTCTGAGACCTGGGAGTCCAGAAGCATGAGGCCTGCCTCCTGTAAACAGCCTTGAAACCATCCCACTTTTCATTTGTAACTTTGTATGCTTATGGGCATGCACATGTGTGCACACGCATGTAGGGGCCAGAGGTCAGCCTTGAAGATTGTTTCTTGGGATCTAGCCTTGCTAATTTTTAAGTCAAGGTCTCCCACAGGGACCTTAGATACCAGATAGGCTGGACTGACTAACCAATGAGGCCCATCCATTCACCTATCTCCACCTCCCCAATGCTGGAAATACAATGACCACCACACCTGGCTTTTTATATGAATTCTAAAGATCAAAGTTAGGTTCTCATGTTTGCATGGCAAGCACATGATAGAGCTAGCTCTCCGTCCCCATTCCATTACCTTCCAGCTGATTCAAATCTTTCTCCACCCATGATCCTCTCTCACTTTTTCCAATGACGTCAGTGTACCTGCTAACCCTCTTTCTCTTCTACAGTACTTTCTCTATAAAGTGTGTAGCCCTCCAACATGGGGGAGGCAGGATTAAGTACATTGTTACATCTATCATCACTGCATGTAACACTTCACAGAACTCTAAAGAAGGGAGATCATTATTATTTTCTTTTGCAAATGAAAATGAGACTCAGGCAAACAGGAGGTCATGAGCAGAGCCAAGAATCCAGCTGCCGTGCTTAACACAACACTCAACACAGCCCAGACTCATTTGAGAAGACTGATCCTACTGGGGAATTGCCTCGATACACTGGTCTGTGGTCATGCCTATGGATTTTAGCCTTGATTGTTACTTGATGTAGTAGGGTCAGCCTACTATGGTAGAAGGACGACATTCCTTCCTTAGGCAGGTGATCCTATCCCATATACAAAGCCATCAGAGAGTCTATCTGTGAGCCAGAAAACATCAGTCTCTGTAGTTCCTGCCATACTTCTTTGGGTGTAAAGATGCAGGGAGGAATAGTGATGCAGCCTGCCTTCCACTTCCTGCTTGAGTTCCTACCTTGACTTCCTTTAATGTTTGACTGTGACCTGGAGTTGTGAGCTAAAATAGATCTCTCCTGCCCTATGATGGTTTTGGCCAGAATACTTTCTCACACTACTGTGGGGCAGTGGACTGTGCCACTAGACAGAAGAACTGATGAGGTTGTAGCAAGTTCAGTACCCCAATAAATCTCATAATTGAGAATGGCAGGAGTTCAAACTAGTTTCTGACCAGATTCTTATCCTGGAGGACATGACCATGACACCCCACTAGGAGGACCATGACAATCAGTCATATAGGGACAACACCTGAAGTCCTTCGCCATGCAAATAGAGCATCTCTAACATCTTAGACTGAGCCAATGGGAAGCATCTACTCCTAGATCCCATCCCACCCCAAAAATATTTATAAGGTCCCTGTCCACAAGAAATAAAGTGTAGGAGTTATTTCACCAAAGATCATCTGAGGGTACCTGTCTTATTGAGCTGTAACACTCCAGGGAAGAGTTTGCTCTCCCAAAGCATTTGTCACTGGACCTCAATCCCGCCCAATAAGCCAGGTATGCACTTGACTCAGCCATTTCCTGATGAGTGTCTCTGGCTTCAGCTCCTAGCTGCCTGCTGTGTCTTGCCACGTGCCACCAACTCCAGGGCAAGGAATAGGTCCAGCAGCCTGCCCTGCTCTGGCTTCCCTCAGAGGTCTGTAACACTTTGGTCATTCTGGCCACACCAGAGCCCTGGGAGACCTTTCATTCTGGCCATCAGGGCTAAGGTGCCCCACCAGCTGTTCCCTGGAATGCAAGCTGGCACAGTAACAAACAGGAATCCAGAACCATAGCCCAGCTCCAGTGGCTCCCAGGCATCTCTTGCCACCATCCAGCTTGATACTCACGTGTGCTATTTCCTTCCCAGGAGGTAATGTTAGGCATTGACTAATCCTTGCTCCATAGTGCTGGCCTTATGGGAGACACTGCAGAAGCAACACTGTCAGGCAAAGGCTTGTCACCAAAAAAAAAAAAAAAAAAAAATATGTTTATCATCAAAAGAAATGATCCAACTCCTAAGCTATGTCAGGAAGCAACCTCAGATGAACTCTAAGTGCTTCACATTAAGCATTGCTAGACTGCTCCCAAAAGCCTAGACTGCCTGCATAAAAGGTTGAGTCTTTTAGGCAAAAAAAAAAAAAAAAAAAAAAAAAAAAAAAAAAAAAACCTATGGCAGTGCCAAACCCAGGGACTTGAATGTCTCTTACCTGAGCCAACTTCGCCATCATGACCAAAGACAGAAATGCTGGGTCTTCGCAGACATGTGGACCAAGGGTTTTCTGCAAGGCTTAATTAACAAAGGCATTTAGGGAGCTCTGAACATGACACAGAGGGCAACAGAAAGCCTCTAGCAAAAATATTGTCTTAGGAGATGAGGCATGGGAAATAATTGCTTAATGGATGGAGAGTCTCCTTTGGGGGTGATGGAGATGTCTGAGAATTACAGAGCACTGTCCATTGTATAATACTGTAAATATACTAAATTCCATTGATGTCATGATTTAAAATGATTATTTCATTTACATAAATTTTGTCTTGATTTTTAAAAAAACCTAAGGTTAAAAAAATTACTCCTGCCAAGTCATGGTTCCCAAAGGGTCATGTTCAAAGTATGACTGAACACCTCCTGCCAGTCCTGCATCCCACCCTTCAAACCATCCACCTTTTCTGAAGCCAGGAATAGATGCTAGGATCCTTTCATGTTTTTCTTGCTTTTCTCTATGGGGAGTAGGTTGCCTTTCAGGCTGTTGAGGTTGGGGAAGGAAAGAGGCTTTTGTGTCTGACCATGCACCCCTAGTCATTAGCTCAAAGTTTTTATTGTTACCAGCTGTGATGTCCATACAAAAACCTTCTCATTATTAGAGGCCTTCTTATGGGTACCTAGAGCCACATCCTTCCCTGCTTGCTGCTCTGAGCCACTGCATGTTATCTGAAATCAGTACACCTTGCTCTCTGTTCACACTCTTCCTTGCAGAAAGGAGAGTATGTCTCATTTCTCTATGTAGATCTGTAACAGGCCCCAAGACCTTAGCACAACTGACCCCATGTTGGAGATATCATTTAAACATTAGAACAAAGCACATGAGGCAACATTAGAACAAAGCACATAAGGCCCAACATCTCCCAAAATAGGAACAAAGGCCTAATCCACCAAAGACCTAGTTTGTAGTTCCAGGATGCAGGAAAGTCCCTAAATGTACTAAGCTTGCTTTCTGATTCTATAGCTTTACTTCTTACTGTTCTTACTAACCAAAGTATGTCAACCAGAATGAGAGAGAGAGAGAGAGAGAGAGAGAGAGAGAGAGAGAGAGAGAGAGTGTGTGTGTGTGTGTTTCCACCAAAACCAAAGAATGATGAAACCTGAGGCTGCATGACTTGGACAAGTCTTCCATGCAGCTGCCAGTTGCCAATACAGACTTTCTATTTGGCTTTAAGAGTGTCCAGCCACCTGAGGTCATGTTGATGTCTGTGATCCATGTGGCCGGAGGGAGTTGCCATAGTCCTAACATAGCTGAATGTGATAATGATTACAGCCCATTATTATCACTGAAGGCCAAGCAGATGTCTGCAGTCTGTGCCTGTAGCCATGCTGATGTCTATAGGTCAGGCTGCTGTCAGAGACCATATTAGTGTATTTGGGTTGTGTTGTCCTGGAGGCCATGTGTTGATGTCCTTGGCCTGTGCTGCCACTGGGAGACATGATGGTGTTTGTAGCCCATGCTGCCGCAGAGGAACATGTTAATGTCTGTGGTCTGTAGTGTCACCAGAGGCCATATGAGGTACATAACACATGCTGACACTGGATATCCATCGTCTGTGCTGTCATCAGAAACCATGTGGAAGTCCATGACCTGTGCTCCTGATGACTGTACAGGGAAAGGAGACTTATTTTGCAGTTGTATCAATGACTTCAGACTCACAGTTGAGAAAGAGGGACATAAAAGGTTCCGGTGAGAATCCCCTACTCCAACCACACGTCCCTTCAAAAAAAACCAGACTAGACAGAAAGCCATCAAGAGAACCGTTAAAATTGTGATAAAGATACTGAAGTGTAGTTCTGTACAATTGATGGCTTCTGTCTGGAGGTGGGGCAGGTCTCAGTTTTTCTTGAGGGGCTGGCCACTGGGAGTTTGATCATGTTTCAGTGAGTAAATGGGCAACATAAATTAAACTTCTTCTTCCTCCTCCTCCTCCTCCTCCTCCTCCTCCTCCTCCTCCTCCTCCTCCTCTTCCTCCTCCTTTTCCCCCTCCTCCCCCTCCTCCCCTTCCTCTTCCTCTTTCTCCTCCTCTTCCTCTTCATTCTCCGCTCCTTACTTTTGTTCATTTTTGGGCGGATTGGGGGATCACAAGGGTTAGGAGCAGATCTAGGAGGACTGGAATGTGAGTGTGATCAGGGTGCATGATGTGAAATTCCTAAACAACCAACAAAAACATTATGCTGGTGAAAAAAAAAGTATGTGTACATGTTCTCTGGTGAAATTACCTCTCAACAAAGCTTTTCTTTGAGAAAACCCTGACCCTTGTCATTCAATTTGAAATCTGTAGTATTTAACCACCACAATGACCACCACCACCACTATAGAGAGAAGAGGAAGCTCTTTCTGCAGCAAAGATCCTTTTCTTGATTTCCTTCCCATCATTTGCTGTTGAAATTCATGGTGCTAGGTTGCTTCAGCCCATTTATCCTTCAAGGCTCACACAACAAAACTTTAGAAGACAGAAGGCCACTCTTACTATGTCTTGCATGGCCAGGAATCTGGGACATCATAGCAAACATATTTCTCTTCTCTCTCTGCTTTAGTTGCTGCTGTCGAGGCTGATTTCCCAGGCTTGATCAGTGAGGTCTTGTCTCTGATTTGCTGAAGTAGCCCTCAGAGGCTGCTACTCCCTCCCCACTCCTCCTTGAAGCTGGAAGTTTGTCCAAAATCATCTGGAAAACTTTCTTCTTCTTCTAGATGACTTTGCCTTCTGAGACCTTGTTAATGGTCTTAAAAATTGCTTCATATTTCATAGCCATTTTAGAATGTTTTGAAACCCTCGTCATATTAATCATGTTACATGATTGTCCCAAGTCTCCTGAGACATGGGTAGAGAAGCAGCCGAGATTCATTCATTATGACGTGGGCTCAGAGAGGTTAAGTAACTTACCCAAAGTCACATAATCAGCCAGGCAGGGATAATCAAGTCTAGAGGTCTCCTTTCTTACCCTATAGCTTTAGATGTATCCTGGATCATAAACCCAGATATTTGTCCTCCAGTACTAAATCAGAAACCTCATCATAAACATCTCAAGAAGTAAACTTATTAGTTCCCCTCACCATCTGCCGGGCACTCACCGAAATCAGAGGACACGGGAAATAGGCTGGTGTATCTCCCTTTGATCTGTTTTCAATAAAATCCTATTTACAAGATACACTCCACTTCTTTTGATGTGCATCTCTTTAATTAGCTCACATCTAAGTAAGACCACGCTTCCTGAGAAAGAAAAAATTAATTAGCCCATTCCATCTCCAAAAGACACAATTCTTGAACTAATCGTGCTATTTTGAATGACTAATCTGCTTTAAATACACATGTGTTTAGGAGTATTACAGTTTGGGAGACTCCATAATAAGGAAGGAGACAGCAGGTGAAGGAGCGTGGGATAAGCTAGGGGTCTGCGGCTAAGACCAAGGAGAAACTTAGAACTTCTTCAATGACATCACTGGCAACGTTCATTCTGAGGCCCCCTTAAGTCATCTGCTTCATGCCCCTTTGCCAGCCACATTCACCCTGGTGGCAAATGTTTTTTAAACCAAGCAAGTGACATACATTGCCTACTGCCAGGAAATGAAAAAGGGAAGACATATCTACTTTACACTAGCATGTTAACAATTGAGACTATTTCTTTGTGTCTTGTATAGCTCCTAGTCAACCCTTAAAACACTCTGCCAAAGAAGGCACAAAGAAGGCACAAAGAAGGGAGCCTGGTAAGTGTTAAGGACAGGAGTTCCTAATGCCAAACCATCACATAAACAAACATCCACATGTAAACGGGATTGAAAGAAAGGGTACACGTGTGGGGGCGTGGTCCCTAGAACTGCATGTTTAGAGCTATGTGAACCTATAGATGGGGTTTTGTGGGAGGCCCGTAAGTTATTGGGGGGGTGCCTCTGTACTGAAGATCTCCCACTCCGCTTCCTGGATGATGAGGTGGTTTTGATCCACCATGGGCTCTCTCTATGCTGTGCTGCTTCACTAGATGACTAATGTCATGGGGCCACATGATCACGGATTGGAAACCTCAAAACCGTGAGCCACATAGAACTTTTCTTCATGTACATCAGTCATCTCAAGTATTTCACTATATTAATAGAAACCTTACTAACTCATAATGATCTGGTAGTTGAAATTAAGCATGAATTTTTCTCTACTTATCTTCCAGGCCAACACTAAGTAAGCAGTGTATTTGGCCACACATATTTTAAATCCGGTGCAAACCATCTGAACGAACGGCATTTCTCTTGGCACTGAAGCCTGGGAGAAAATGATTCGTGTTGTAGCTTATCCTTATTAAAGATCACTGAGCAACATGATAACAAATAACTCCAAAAAGGATTTTGAAAAATATTCTGCAGTGTTCATTTTGTGTCTGCCTTTACGAGACAGTGTGATAACATTAAGACTTAGCTCTGAAATAATATATACGGTAATAGCAAAACAGGAGGATGGCTGTAGGAAACTTCTCCCACCTCATCATGGTAGATTCTAGCCTCCTCTCCCTGGCTCCCATCTCTCTGCCTTTTGGTGGTCTGTGATGGAGAGCGATGACATACTGTGAGGTAGAGACTGAACCCTGTGCACCTTCCTCCACTTCAGCTCCGTTTGGTAAACTGAGGTATAGTATTATGCAAAGTAGGGACAGGAGACATGCTTTAGTTTTGGTGTACTAGCAGGCCCTTGGAAAAGTCATTTTCCATCTTTCTTTTCTAGAAAAAAGATGTGTGTGTGTGTGTGTGTGTGTGTGTTTTCAATTATTAGGCACCTGCAAAGTTTCCCCACTTTCTTGAAAATACATGTCAGACTTTGAAACCCTGATAGTTCCTTCTTCGATGACTCCACTCTGTCATTAAACCACTCACAGGCAGTGGACAAAGGAAGGAGTGTGTCTGTGCTGTAACGTAGCTGTATTTACAAAAGCAGACCAAGGACTGGCTTTGACGCATGGGTCACAATCTGTTCACCATTCAATTCGCTGAGAAAACACAGAGTTATGAAATAAACACAAAACACAATATGGACCAGACTTACACATGTCTTTAAATGCCTTAACTACAGTTTTCCAAAGTCTCTGAAGGGGTTAGGGAGATGACTCAGGTGCTTATTGGGTAGGACTGGAGACCTAGCTCCCTCGTATAAAGCTGGGTACTACAGTGAACACCTGGAATTTCAGTGCTGGACCTTGCTGGCCAGATAGTCTAGCCATATCCAGGAGCTCCAGTTTCTATCTCAAAAAATATAAAGGGGCTGGAGAGATGGTTTAATGGTTAAGAGCATTTGTTGCTTCTGTAAAAGACCCGAGTTTGATTCCCAGAACTCACATGGTGGTTCACAACCACCTATATCTCTGTGTCCAGGATATCTAATGCCTTCCTCTGACCTCCATGGAATCCAGCAAGAACACTGTACACATACATACATGCAGGCAAAATACTCAAACACTCATTTTTTTAAAAATTCAAAACTAGAGAAAGGTGCTATAAAAAGGTATGGAAGCCATGAAGTTGGGAGGTAATGTGTGGATCTGGGAGCAGTTAAGGGAGAAGTGGCAGGAGAACATGATCAAAATACATTGCATACATGTATGAGGTTCTCAAAGAATTAATGAAAATATTATATGAATAGATGAGTTAGACAGCAAGATTGAGGAAGACCAGACATTGACTTCTGATCTCTACGTTTACACATATATAGACTAAAGGTTTCCTTGAAAAATAGATATAAAAATAGATAATATTTGTTTTAATGATACACTTTATTGGCATTAATAGAATCCAAATGTTATTTCAACACATAATTAATATGAGACATGCTGGTCCTTTCAATACAGCCTATATTTTACACAGATTACTCGGACCATTCATGTCCAAGCTGTCCCAAAGTCTGGTGCCCAATGCTGCTTTTCAGATGCTCAGTCCACTCCTAGCTTTTGCTGGTAGTCCTGATTTCCATCACAAAAACATAAACCAGGGAGCTGTTGTTTGGTTTCCTTACCCCTGGTAGTTTAATATAAGACTACAAAGAATGTGCTATCAAATGCTGGGAAGTGGAAGTCAATTCGGAAATCTTGACTACTATTTCAGCAAATGAGGTTTTCATACAGAAACGTAGCCACTGACTCCTACACTGCCTGAAGGCAGGAGAGGTGAGAACACTGCCTCCTAGTGATGAATACAGGGCAGGGGCCAACCAGAGACTGGGATGGAAAAGCCCAGCTCAGAATGATTTAAATAAACATGCATTGAATTTAGACAGGTGCTTCACAGCATAATCTGTTTTCATGTTCAGTTTGAACAGATAGATAGATAGATAGATAGATAGATAGATAGATAGATAGATAGATAGATAGATAGATAGATTACACACACACACTATACATATATATATATGTATACACACACACATATATATATATGTATAGTGTGTGTGTGTGTGTGTGTGTGTGTGTGTGTGTGTATGGGTTGGTGTATGTGTGTTTGTGTGTGTGTGTGGTGTGTGGTGTGTGTTTGGGTAGCTGTGGAGACCAGAAGAGGGCCTTATATTTCTACTGGAGTTGGAGTCAAGTAGTTATGAGCCACCCACTGCAGGTGCTATGAACCAAACCTGGGTCCTCTAGAAGAGCTGCAAGCACCCTTAGCCACTGAGCCACCTATTTCTCCAGTTCATACTCTGAACATCTTACCAGTGAAAGTATCAAGCCCCTTCCCAGAACATTTTCCCTTCAACAATGTTGTCCTGTCACCACCAATATGAAATTTCCTGAAGAATTGGCTACGTGACTCACCCACTCCCTCACAGCAAAGGCAGAAAGAATTGAGCAGAGAAGATAAATGGAGAAAATGTGTCCTGATTAGTTTATGTCAACTTGACACAAACTGGAGTCATCTGAAAGGACAGAACTTCAGTAGAGAAAATGTCTCCATAAAATCCATCTATAGGGCATTTTTCTTAATTAGTGATTGATGGGGGAGGGCCAACTTGTTGTGAGTGGTGATATCCACGAGCTGGGGACCTGGTTAAGAAAGCAGGCTGAGCAAGTAATGGGAAGCAAGCCAGTAAACAGTCCCCTTTCATGACCTCTATATCAGCTCCTGCCTCTGAGTTCCTGCCCTGTTTCAGTTCCCGTCCTAACTTCTTTCTGTAATGAACAGTGTTATGGAAGTGTAAGCTGATTAAACCTTTTCTTCCTCAAGTTGCATTAATGGTGGTGTTTCATCTCAGCAATACTCATGCTGACTAAGACAAAATGTATTTGGAGAGGACAGTGCTAGGGGTTTTTTGCCACTTCCCACTCTGCTTGCCTTTATGTTGGTGATGAGTGCCTTCAAGTTAGGCAGCATTTGACAGCTGCACACAAAGACTTGTGAGATCTGATGCTGAGAGAGGAAAGGAGGGTGTATTGTCCTGAGATTTTCTAGAATGACCAGAAAGTTCTAGAAGACCTCAGAGACTTTATGTGGGGCAGATACAGGAGTGAATAGGTAGTGATGAAGATTGAGAAAGAAAAGTCCTATGCCCATGCCTAGTTTAGGATGGGTGGGTGAGTGACAGAGGGCGTACGTGGTCTGAAGGTCAAGTGAGACTGCATCACAGGAGCTGCAGTGACCAGGAAAACAGAGGGAAGGAGAGAGGGGGAAGAAGAGGGATGAGAAGCAGGGGAGGAGGGGGAGGAAAGAGAGGATGGGAGAACCAGGCACCAAGCATGATGTGCAATGCCCTGGTTTGACACTCAGCATTAATGTTACCACATGCTCTTGGATGCTTGTTGCATTAAATGAAGGATAAGTTACAGAGAAGGAAGTGTGTGCTGTATAAGCTCCTGTGTGGGAATTCCAGACCCCTTCCATCAGGCTGATAGAGATGGTCTTTCTGACTCATCTGACTACACCAAATCCCCCATGATCTAATCTAGTGGGAAGAAAAGCTTTAATAATAACTGATCTGTGATGGACAGGGATGGCTCAGTGGTTAAGAGCAAGGACTGCTTTTACAGATGAGCTGAATTCAGTTTTCCAGCACTCTTATGGCAGTTGACAACTTAGTAACTCCAGCTCCAGAGAATCCAATGCCCTCTCTGTCCTATGTGGGCACCTGAGCACACTTGACATTCACATATACAGCCATGCACACATACACACACACATCTGTGTGCATATATATATATATATATATATATATATATATATATCTCATATAAAGATTTTTAAAATACCAGTTAATAGTTTACAGAGCTATCAATGTGTTCTATGCACTGGGCTTTTATTTATATAAAATGGGTATCTTTTAGTATTTCATTAATTTTTTCATTTTAAAATTTAGTAGTTCATACATATATACAATATATTATAAACATATTAACCCTATTATCCTCTTATCCACCTTGCATGCCTATAGACACCCCCTCCTTCCCAGCTTGTCATCGTCTTACTTTCATGTCTTAATGTTGTCTTGTCCAGGTGGCTGTAGTCTTTTTGCTTGTGGTTACAACAGACATGTCATACACTGCATTTCACAGCACTCCTACCGACCCTCCAGTGCTTATGATCTTCCTACCCTCTTTTTCAGTGCTGTCCCCTGAGTCTTGTAGGGGGTGATAAAATTGTCCCATTTAGGGATAGGCATTCAATTTATTCTATTTTATAGAAGAGGAAATCTGGATTTGGAGGAATTAAGTAACTTCTTAAAAGTCAGGAGGTAGCAAAGACATTTGAAATCAACGTAAACCAATGCAAGCCACTACCTCTATTGATGCTCTTTCTCAACCCAGCTGTGGCCTTCAGCCTTTGAGTATCTATTTCTTTTACTCTTTCCCTTCTCTACTCTTCTCTTCCTTCTCCTCCTCTTCTGCTCCCTCCCATTTTTATCCCTATATGCATCTATCCCCCCTCTCTCCATCCTGTCTCTTTCCTCTGTCCTTAGATTCCATCCTGAGCTAGCTTAGACGTTCTCTCCATACCATTTAACTAATAAATGTTTATGAAATAAACAGAACTGGGTACCAATTTTGAGCCAACTAACGCCTTGACACTAGATATCTCACAAGACTCTTAGCCAAAACCTGCAAATTCTTAGCCAGGCAGAACAAAGACAGAAAAGCACATTCCTACTGCCTGGTGTTGTCAGGTCTGAGTTCTGTTAACATGGTTTTGGCTGAGGATGAAGATCGATCTTTCTTTGGGCATATGGCAAAAATCATGGCTGCGGTTGTCAGATGAAAACCGAGTTGCCCCAAATCTCATGAAGTCTCCACCCCTATCGGCTGTCCTGAGAAAACACTTACGTGTCCAGATAAGGGAGTCATTGGAAAATGGGCCAGCAAACAGGGTGGTGCTCACTCACCCAGAGCTCTAGACATTTTCAAAGATGTCCCCTACATACATTCTGTGCAAGGACATTGCCCCTTCACTTTTCTTTCTTTACTGGGTATTTCCTGTAGGCT
Organism: Grammomys surdaster; assembly: GCF_004785775.1. NCBI lineage: Eukaryota > Metazoa > Chordata > Mammalia > Rodentia > Muridae > Grammomys > Grammomys surdaster. The sequence continues at coordinate 4,742,151 of NW_021604732.1, forward strand.
ATCATCACACCCTTATGAAAGGAGAGTTAAGTCTCATAAGGAACCAGAGGAGCTGGCACTTTCGCCTTTCATGGAATTCTGCCCCAAATCAACTTCCTGACCTGGGAGCATGTCGGAAGAGAATTTTCCACCAAGGATTTTTGTGTGAACTCATGTTAGGTGTTAAACTGATTAAAGTTCCTCTCCATGAGGCACTCATCCAGCCCTGGGTTCCAGTATCTTCTATTCTGATAGCTGTAAAGATAAATAGTGAAATGTGGCTTGATTCTGAACACAGAACATCTTAGCTGGGAAGGGACAAATCTCATTACAGAAAAAAAAAATAAAATAAAAAAAACACACCCAAGACAAGAGAATAAGGAAATCTCCACTATAAATTCTTTTATCTGTTGATTTTAAAAACTTGTTCAGTTGAATCATCCAATCTAGAACTCCAAACTGGTCTCACTTACACAGATGTTCAGTAAGATATTTCCGTTACTTCTCTTCCCATTGCTGAGAGACAGCATATAGAACAACTTCAAGAAGGAAAAGTTTACTTTGTTCATGATCAGTTCATCTTGTCATTCTGGACCTAAAGCAAGACAGAACATGGAGGTATAGATGACATGGTGAGCAGAATATCACAGAAGCCACAGAGAGAGCAGAAGGGACTCTGGTCTTAGTGTTCCATTTGAGTACATGTCTCAAATCACCTTACTTTCTCCCATTAAAACTATAAGCTGAAGATGGAGACTTTAGCATATGGACTTTTGGTAGAGAGTCTTTTAAACCAGATTCCACCGAAGATGCTAGATATCATTTACCTTGACTCAATTCTGCCACTATCCACCTGAGATGGTACCAGAGACCACTGGGTCCTGAAAGACTGCATCCACTGAAAAAGTTAGTTGTAAGCTCTTGAATGTGACCTGCGTTAATTGACTGGCCATAAACTGGAGTTCTAGGACCCTAGCCTTTGGGTTGATTAACTTTTAGAAAACCTTGCAGAGCTCAGGGCAAGTCTTTATGTGAATACATTTGCCCATTGGGTTCAAAGGGTATTTTAATGCTACAAATGAATGAAAAGATACAAAAGACATGGTATAGAAGGATCTCCAATGTAGACTCTTCCATCTTCATTGAGTTTGGGTGTATCAGCCTCTTACCATGTGAGTTTGTTCTTGGTTAACATTCTAGAAGTTCCCTAAACTCAGTCCTTTTGAGCTCTGTGATGGTTAATCATGTCAACCAGTCAGAATTTAGAAATAATCCTAGAAAATAATCCTCTAGGCATGAGTATGAAAGTATTTTAAAGAATATCTAATGGAAGTGGGAAGCCAAACTCTGAACAGGAACAGCAATATTCTGGGTTGAATAAGAAGGACAAAAGGAGCTGAAAACCACACATATTTCTGTTCTTCCTGACAGGAGACACAGCACTGCTATGCCTTCCTCACTGTGACTACTGGACTCTGCAACTGTGAACCAAAAGAAGCTCTTAGTATTCTAAGTTGCTTTTGTCAAGAATTCTGTCACCACAACAAGAAAAGAATTAATTACGTTATGAACACTTCTTTTTGTAGGAATAATTGATTAAATTATTGGCCATTGTCTATCAAATTGGCCATCATCAATTCAACCTTAAACTCTGATTCCTTTCTCAGTGCCAGAAGTGGGGACTAAAGATTCTAGCCTTGTAATAACAATAGCACAGTAGGACTTCCACCCAGCCACCAGTCTCATTGTTATGCAAAAAGGCTCTTACAGTTCCAAAGATTTCAAAAGCTATGTACAAGGAACCAGGGCCAGAGAAGACATCATAGGAACCTAGAGGTTTGGAATATTTTTTAAATGTCAAGACTAATAGCCACAGCAACAGAAATCATTTCTTGCCTGTAGGTAACTATGAATCTGATTGAATAACAGCTTCAAATAGCAGTTGCACGGTACATATAGCAACCATGTAATGTACATAATATTATTATCCTCATTTGATAATGAAAATGTTAGAGGCCAGAGAGGTTAAGGAATGTGATTAACATTGTACAGCTAGGCCATGTCAACCCAAGACAGGACTCCTGCCTCTGATCTTTATCACTGAGATTCTGCCCTGAAATGATGGATGCTCAGACAATGAATGAAACAAAAATGTCAGTCAAGGAGGAAAATTACAAACAGAACTTCAGTCTTCAGCAGTATCTTGGACTATAATCTCAGAGTATTAAGGTTTCCATAATGTATTGCTTCAAAATACATCATCCAAAAATTATCAGCTTAAAATACCACTGATTAAATATCATTCTACAGGTTGGCAGGACTTAGGGAATGGTTCTGCCATTGAATGTGGCTACTTTAGCTGAGCTCTCACAAATGACCTCTCCCTCTCCTAACAGAGTCACACTGGCAGTTTACTGGAAATCTCTTAGGCAGTAGATCTTGGCCAGATCTCAAAAAACTATTACGTTTTGGGAAAAGAAAATATGGATATATTTAATTATCAATAATAATTTTTTTAATGAGTGTAAGAGTAAGGGAAGGAAATTTCTTTAGCCGAATAAAGGACATCTACTTCAATCTGGTCCTCCATAGAAATACATTAAAAGATTTTTCACTTGAAAATGGAGAACCAGATGAAATATTTCTACAAACAATTCCTATGGGAAGGAGATCCTGAATTTAAGATACTGCACAAAATGCTTACTTGGGGAGGCTCTGGGACTTAAACCCATGTAGAAAGGAAGGGAAGGAAACTGGCTTGGGCAAAGAGAGTTGAGATAAGAAATACCCCAAAGAAGACTCACTCAACCCAATTCATGGATGGTCTACATCTGGAGTGGCTCTCTGGAATTACACTTTACTGGGAGGCAGAAGCTAGCATTTAGTCTGTTGTTGGATATGGGCTGGTTTTCCAAGGAGCTATAGCTTGCATGAAATAAGCTTTTCAATCCATGTGCTCCCACTGAGGGCCATCCTTGGGTAATGCTCTTTGCAGCTGCGAGAAGCAGTTCTTCATCTTCCCATGGGATCTGAATATACACAATAGCAGTATGGGAGATGACCTTTCTCACAATATCTATTCAGTATTGTCTGGAAGACTAACCAATGCAGGAAGACAAGGAAAAATTATGAGGGATAAAGACTACAAAGATCACTGTCATTACTCACAGAAGAAGATTAATTCAAAACTCAGTATACAGGATAATTATTGGGATGAATAAAAAGCGATTAAGAAAGAGGCTAGAAATAAGATTAATGTGTAAAAATCAATTGACTTTCTAAACAGAAATTGAAACAGAATTCATGAAGGGCTTTGAATATGTGCATATAAAGCATGTGGAGAATATTCATTGCCTCGGTGTTTATAACAGCAATGTTGTAGAAACAACCCACATGACTATTCAGGAGAAATGCATACCTTATTATATGGCCAAACATGAGACTATATACAGCAGTAGAAATGAATGACTTATATATATTAAAGCACAACAACCTACAGGAATCTCAAAAGTAAAGTTTGGATAAAAAGAGTTGATTATGGAAGACAATAATAGTTTGTCTTCTATACCATTTTTAAAATAGTATACAATTTTAAAAATAAACACAAATTTGCACTATAAAATATTTTCTAATAAATTATATGTACATAATAAAGTAGTTTTAAAAGCAGGGAGCTTTTAATAAATAAGTAAATAGCACATGAATAAAAATTCAGCATAGTGGTTGTTTTGTATAAAAGACGAGAAGGAAACTAGAGAAGCACACATGTAGCCTCAGCAGCAGAGGTTCTTTCAAGATGTAGTGGGTTCATGGACATTTGTTTATAATTGTGCTGTGTATGTTTTATATATATACACACACACATGTATCAACTTGTTTATATGTATCAGTATATCACTGTAACTTTTATAAATGTATCAATAACTTTGAGGTGTAATATTTATTTTTTATTTTATGTATAACTGTTTGTTGAGGTGCTTGTCTGCATGTGTGTTTGTGTACGACACACCTGCAGTACCTGAAGAGGCCACAAGAGAGTATCTGATAGCCTGGAATTGAAGTTGTAAGCTGCCCTGGGGGTGCTGGTAACTAAATCCAGGTCTCTGAAAAAGAAGTAAGTACTTTTACCACTGAGCCGTCTTTCCAGCCCCAATTTTGAAATTTAAAAACATCTTTTTAAAGAATGAAAATGCAATGTCAGAAGATACAGTGAATTACATTGTTAAATTTAAAAATAATTCTTATTATAGTATAAGAAGAATTTTATTGGACTTTATTTTGATCGGCATAGGGGCCCTGCAATAAAACTTTTACAGTGAGAAGGAGGCTCAACTCAAAATACAGCATGGGCAAGTGAGAATTTAAAGCCAAGAATTGTGAAATTTATAGGGGAAACATGGATGGAAAACTAGTAAGAGGGAATCTCATAAGTGAAAGGGGATTCTATCTAAACTCATCTAGCAGAAGAACTCTCTGTGCATGCGTGCATGCGTCTGTCTGTCTGTCTGTCTGTCTGTCTGTCTGTCTGTCTTTGTCTGGGTTACATATGAGTGAAAGTGCCCATAAAGGTCAGAAGAAAGCATCAGATCTCTTGGGACTGAAATTACAGGTGATTGTAAACCATGTGATGAGGGTGCCGGGAACTGAACTCCTGTCTTCTACAAAAGCAAAATTGCTCTTAACAGCTGGGTCATCTCTTTTAGTGCTGACAGCATATTAGCATAGCATGACACATTTGCAGGATGGAGGCAGTGAGGCTACAACAGGAGGAGATTTTGAGGGGATGGCTGTTGAAGATGGGGAAGTTCTTGCTACACTGATTCATCAAGGCTGTTACTCAATCTGGATTTTCCAAGGAACCACAGGCAAGTGTAGCAGAAGGTTTGGGAACCTCTCTGAAGCATAGAACTAAGGCAAAACCTAGATGGAAAAGGTGGCTGAGAGTCCATCAAGAATTAATGAATAATGAAATTTATTTAAAAGGCAAAGGTCCCTACCATTCAGCCTAGAGATTTGACAGAGTTTAAAGTCTTGAAGGCAAAAGTTCAATCTTTTCCAACATTAGAAGAGAACCCATAGTTTCATCTGTAAATGGTACAGGGTCTTAATGATCTACTGGGTGAAGATGGAACAAAATAGACAATGGAGTTTGTACACCATTATGGTTTGCTTTCCATTGCTGAAATAAACAGTATAAACAAAAGTGACATGAGAAGCAATGGGTTTAAGACTGCAGCTTAGAGACCATCTGGAAATGTCAGAACAGAAACTGAAGACAGTAACCTGGCGGCAGAAACTGAAGCAGGAGCCATTGAGAAACGCTGTTACTGGTCTGTTTCCCCTGGATGGCTCAGCTTGCTTTCTTATACACCTCAGAACCAACTGCCTAGGGGTGACACCACCCACCATGGGCTTGGCTCTATCGTATTAAACATCAAGAAAATTCACTACAGACTTGCCTACATGACAATTTGATGGAGGTATTTTCTCAACTGAGGTTTCTTCTTCCTAGAAGACTCTAATATTTCTTGTCAAACTGACTAAAACATAATAAAAACAGCAACAATAACAAAGCAATAACAGTAACAACAAAAACTAGCCAGCACATACAGAATGACAATACTTACATATTAGACCCTGCCCAGGCTCAAGACCTGGAATTTGAACAGGACAAAACTCTAGCTGATATGTGGAACATGATCATAGGCTAGTTCTTCAGGTTTAGGGTGGTATCACACAAATAAATCTTAATAAATAAGTTTCTACTGGTTTTGCCCACCTAATAATATCTCTGTACTTTTCTTCAACATGCCATACCCTATTTTTCTATAGAATACTATCCCATCAACAGCTGGTCTCTTCTTGATGTGGCCTCTTCTCTCACTTCTTCCAGTGCAGGCAGTTAACCTAAGTCTGGAAAATCAAGTCATTTCTTTCTACTTGGCCATAGTGACAGCTCAGGAATGAGCACATTGTGGAGGTCAGATGAAACAGGCACAACCCCAGAATTTTATTAGGATCATAGGGAGGGAATCATTTCTCCTATTGAATGGCAGAAGGGACAGGATATGTGTCTGGCACTGATGGCAGCCATCTTGCCATCATGAAGCACTTTCTGTGAACAGAGCTGAGAGCAGAGCCAACAGACAGAGAGGGATAGTGGGTTGTCATCCACACTAAAAGAGACTGGGGAAAGCAGTGTGGGGAAGTACTCAGGGATGTAGCTCAGATCTTCCTCTATCACAAACTCACTGTAGAACTTTGAAAAAAAAATGTTTAACCCACTAGAGTCGAAAATCCCTCATCATTAAGATGGAGATTAATGACAAGCTGTTGTAGATTTTCATAATTATATATGAAGACACAGTGCCTCATATATATAAGTCTCCCAATAAACATTATTCATTATTCTTCTACTCATAGTCTCCCACACACACCCCTCTGTAACCTCTGCCACTGTGACATTTTCTCTACTTTCTTCCCCCTATCAAAAGTGATTTATTTCAGATCCACTGGCAAGGAGAGACACACAAAGAAAGACAGAGGCTCACAGATTGAGATTATTGATCCAGCCTCTGTGACAAATAAAAGCAATTTAAGCCTGAAACTAGACACACACAAAAAAAGGAGTTTCTTGCCCAGGAAGATGTTGAGCACTGACTGCTGAAGAGGCCATCCCTGTGGGCTTCTTTTGACAGTGTCAGCCACACTTTACTTAGGACTAATCTGATTGTTCTGACCTGAGAGAACTTGTCAAGGAGTTGGACAGGATTAACAAAAACTACATCACTGCCTCGAAGCCGCTAAACACCTAAAACTGATCACACATCTGATGTGTCCAGACACTAAATATCTCCTGAATTCTAATGTGTTCTGATTAAGCCAGAGTTTGGGGTCTCTGGGACCCAAACATGCCCCTTTGTCTCAAAAGTAGACATTAACTTCTAAAATCTAGAACCTACTCTGTTTAAATTGACCTTGAGGCCTTGAGGAGTCTGCCTACAAACCAGCACTTGAAAGAAGTTGAGGGGCATCTTTGGGATGTGTCAGAGACCTGGGATGGGGAAGGCTCCGTGTAGTTTATAAAGTGACACTAGCTGAGAATTCTAGCACTTGGGAATATGGAGCCTGAAGTAGCTATCTCCTTTAGACAGGCAGGACTCCCAGTGGAGGGATAAGGACAGCAATCCACCCACAAAGCCTTCCACCCAAAATTTGTCCTGCTTACAAGAAGTGCAGGGGCAAAGATGGTACAGGGACTGAAGGAATGGCCAACTGATGTCTGGCTCAACTTGAGACCAATTCCATGGGCAAGAATCAATTCCTATTAATACTTTCTTATGCTTGCAGATAGAGGCCTAGCTTAACTGCCCTCTGAGAGTAGAGACTCTCAGCAGCTAACCAATACAGATGCAGAGACCTACATCCAAACATTAGATGGAGTTTGGGAAGTCTTGTGGAAGAGTTGGGGGAAGGGTCTGGGGACCCAGAGGGGATAGGAATTCCACAGGAAAACCAGCAAAGTCAACTACCCTGGACCTTTGGGGGCTCCCAGAGACTGAACCACCAACCAGCCATAAGCTGGACCTAGGCCCACCACACATATGTAGCAGACATGCAGCTTGGTCTTCATCAGCTGGAGAGGATGTGCCTAGTCCTGCAATGATTTGATGTTCCAGAGTAGGTTGGTATCAGAAGAGGCCTTCCCTTTCTCAGAGAAGAAGGAGACAGAGGCTAGGGAGAGGGGTGCTAGGAAAAGCGGTTGTGTAAGGGGGGACTCAGAGGAGGGGAGCTGAGATCGGGTTGTAAGGTGGATAAATCAATCAATGGAAAAAGAGCAGGTAACCAGCCTAACGTCCCTTATCTGTTTTAAATTACAAACCTCTTTTTATTACTTTTCTCTACTTGAATCAGGAGGAAATTTGAGCTCAGGATGGCAAAAGAGATTTCAGCTCTCATGCCAACTCCAATCAAATGCACCAAGCTGGGAGAGCTCCCCAGTCTGGTCTCAGAGGGAACCAGTGCTATAATCAATTAGTGACATCTGCCAGGGACAGAGGCCAGGAGTGGGAGGCCAGACTAGCACACGTCTGTAGGTGGTTTGAGCAGGAATAGGAGAATAATGTAAAATGTTGAGTTATCACCTGGACTCTCTGACCTTCTTTTCAGAAGGCCTGGAATATTTATTTTTCCCACCATTTGTTTTTTACATGGTAGACATAAAACAGTAGCAAAGTATTGCTCTGTCCTTCAAAAGATCAGACATAAATTGCCACACTGGGTTCTGAGCCAACCAGACTTTTTCTTCTCCTCTTCTGGCATCTAATCCTCTGGCCAAGCATCTTCTTCCTGTGTAAGACCAGTCTGGCTTTAAAATTCTATCATTATTTTTTTGATTTTATTTAAAATTAAAAATGTCAAAGCCTCTGGGACATGAGAGACTTGCAGATTATACAGGGGAAATATGCTGTGTGTGTGTGTGTGTGTGTGTGTGTGTGTGTGTGTGTGTGTGAAAGAAGAGACAGAGACACAGACAGAGATCTGCTCCTTGTATAGGTACATATGCATATTCATGAATTCATGTGCACAGGTACATGCAGGTACACATACATGCACATGTACATATGGAGAACAGAGGTTGATTGTCCTTCCTCAGTTGCTTTACCTCGATTCTATCTTTGTTTTACTTTTATTTTTTTTAACTTTCTTTGAGTTTGTTATTTGGCAGTTTCAACAGGTATAAGTTCTGTGTGTCACTACTCCAAGGAGAAGAGAACAAATGTGAAGTCATCCTAGATAGGAAGCTAACAACAGAACAACGTAGGAACACCATCAAAATCCAACTTGGTGAGCCAATTCCTGTTGTTACTTAGAAGAATGTAAGTGACAGGTTACTTACAGAAGCAGGAATGACTCAAAGGCAGCTGTATCACCAAAGCCCACCCCAGACTAAATGACAGCTCACGAAAGCTGGAGATCTGGAGCTCATTCTACAACCTAAAGGCAGCTCAGAAAGCATCCTCTAGGCATCTTGTCCAGTATGCTTCATCTAAGAAGCACATCTGCTCTTTGTCTCCTTAGCCATCCTTACTATTTATATAACCTTGAAGAGGGAGGAAAGTTGTGCATCTGGTCAGTTTCAGGAACTACCTGAGACTTCTGAAATGTTTATTTCCTGAGACTTCTGAAATGTTTTTTTTTTTTTCTTACTTCTTAAGTGAACTTCTAGCTTGGGAGAAAATTGCTAAACAACAATAGTCTTCATTCTGGTTATTATTATAGCCCCAGTCTCCCTCCCACCTCTACTTTCTTCCCCTCCTCCCCACAAGTCCCTTTCACGTATTCATAATTTTCTTTTTTAGAGACAGGGTTTCTCACTGAACCTGGAACTTGATGATTGGCTAGACTAGTTAATCAATGAGCATTGAGCCTGTCTCTACCACCACTCTCTAACACTGTAATTTCAGATGTGTACCACACTGGCAAACTTTTGCATGAGTGCTGGGTATTCTGACTCTGATCCTCACACTTGTGTGGCAAGCATTTTAGTTGCTGAGCCATCTCTCCAGCATGAGATCTGCCTTGACAGATGAGAAAGCTAAGGCACAAAAGAGAAAATTGACTTGTCTAAGGTGGGCAGAGGAAAACTCCATCTACCACTCTTTTCTTAACACTTCATTCTTTTGTTTTATTTTTTCCATTCTTACCTCTTTGGCTATGACAATCAAACCTCCCACCAGGAATCTTATAAAAATATAATAGTTTAATCACTGTCCTATTGAAATATTAGCAAAGAAAAGGCAAGATAAATACGAAGTGACAAAGACTAGGCAAGTGACAAAGAGTGACAGGAAGATTTGGAATGGTGGCAGTGATGTTGTCTCACTAAGGAACATTTGCATTTCCTAATCATGTCAAGTGTCACATCTGAGATCTTTTCCTAAGGCATAAAAGTGACAAATGTTTTAGTTGTAATTTCCTGCAAAGACAATATGTGGATGCCGGCTACCTTGCATTTTGATAGTTTTAAAATTTTTAGTAGTTTGGCATTTCTGTTGATACCCTAACAGGATCAGGCTTATTCCCAAGTATGGTCTAGGTGATCAAGTACAGTCCTAACTTGCAAGTCTCACAGTGTGGCAAAAAATACAATCATATATGGTATAATGTAAATGGAATTATAAATGTGTATGTAAGGTATAGAAGAGGAGAGATCAACTTAGAAGACATCAGGAAATTCTTTTACAGAAATAATATCTGAGTCCTGCTTCAAAGGATAAAGAAGGGTGGATTATTAACTCATTCACTCAATAAACTTAAGAGTGCACCCAAGCTGTGCTGTAAGTCAAAAGACACATAAGATGGGCCGGGGAAGTGGCTCAGCGGATAAGAGCTTATGCTGTGCAAACTTGAGGATCTGAGTTCAGATCTCTACTATCCATGTAAAAAGACAGGCACAGTCACATATGCTAAGGGGAGGAGGAGATGGGAGGAACAATGGGGTTTGCTTGCCATGAGCTGAGCCAAAACTCAGTGGCCTCCAGGTCTGGTAAGTGACCCTGTCTAGAGAGAGTAGGGCAAAAATGTGACAAAGTATGACAAAAGTACTCTTCTGACCTATGTGTATGGTGATCACGTGTGTATACATGTACACACACATGCACACACAGAGACACACATACAACTTATTAAAAATGAGAAGCTATTTATAAGGCCCCTCAGAGCTCAGAGACTGGACATGATGATCTTCCATGAAGAAAGAGTGACATCACTGTATATTGAAAACAGCAGTCAGTGAAAGTCCCACACACAGTCACAGGAAGAATCTTAGGAAGCATCAATAAAACTTCAAATCTTTGACTAGGCTAGCCAAGAAGAAAAAAAACTGTGTGTCATCAAAAAAAGCTATGAAAAGGTGGCTCCACCAGTTCTAAAACGTAAAGAGGATTCCCTCAGCTACCTTCAGGCCAGCATACAATTTACATGGCATAGAAAATTTTATTAGACCTAATAAACACATTATAAAAGCTTTCCTCAAACAGGATAAAACCCTAAAAAGAAAAGAAACTGAATTCATAACTAAATCTTCAGTGGTCCCACTGGTGAATTCTGGCATCAAAAAAGAAAAACAAAAGCAATTATTTACAGACCCTTTAGAAAAATGTAGGGGAAGAAGACACTTCTTAACTCACTGTTTGAAGCTAAAGCCAAAGGCATCACACAAGAAGACTTCTGACAAAACTCCCTCATACATATGCATAAAAAATTTCCACAAGACATTAGCAAACCAAATCCAGCATTGCATATATTATATATCATAACCAAATGAAATTTCTCTTGGTAACATCAGCAGGGAAGTCGGTTTATTTTGTTGCGAACTTGTGCCCTTCATGGTGCTCTTTCTTATATTTTTATTAATGTTTGTTTTTATTGATCTTGACTTGTCTGCACAATTTTCCTCCACAAAGATAAATAGCATATAAAATATATGCAGGGTGTATTGTATACGGTCCTGTTTCTTCTTACACAAAAGTTATGGATCCCATTCTGTGTCTTGCTATTTTCTCACGAGAATGGCAGATTTGCATTCTGAAAAGATCACTCCCACACAGAGGAAAGGTTAGAACTGCTAGAAACAAGTTAGCCAAACATAGATACACTGTGGTTATGTGAACAAATGTCAGTGATGGGTGGGTCTAGGGTAGTGACAAGTGGTGATTTGAAGGAGTAGATAGAATAGCAATGACCCCTGAAGGTCAAAGGGTCAGGACTTGGAAGTTAACTGGTATCCACAACTTTGGTCACAGTAATATTTCCAGTGTAAGGAAATGTTCTACTGAACAGAAAACTAGACTGTATTTCTAGCATTTCCTCTTTTTAAAAGAATTGTAGACACTTTTTTAAAGGCCTCTTAAGTTTTAATTTAGCAGTACATCTTCTATTTCAACATATCTTTTGCACGTCATTGTTGAAATTTGTTACCAAGTAGTTATTTCTTCTACATGCTCTGTAAAGAGACTTTAATTACTAAGATTTTCAAAATTAAAATTGCTATATTGTGAAACACTACTGAGTTTCAAGTACTGGTTAAACCGTCCAAATTTGCTTAACTGTTTAACTCTGGTAGTATTTTGTGGACTTCAGGGGGGTTCTGCATATAAGATCATGTCACCTGAGAATAGAGAAACTTTTATTACTTTCTGTGCAATTTGAATGTATGTATGTATGAATGTATGTATGTATGTATGTATGTATGTATGGGTGGATGGACGTATTATGTATGTTTGTATGTATGTAATCTATCAGTTGTGTCTAGAACATCTAGTGTTGTAATACTAGCAGCGGATGGAAGGAATCATATCTTATTGCCATGAGTAAATGAATGTTATATTTTTCTTGTTATTTTTTTTTCTAAATTCATCCCATTATAGTTAGATACTTTGGATGAGATAATATCTACCTTTTAAATTTTATTGAGACTTCATTCATCTTATAATATATGTACATGACAGCTTTGAAGAGTATCATATGTGTAGTTGAAAGGAAATAAAACACAGAAGAATATAATGAACATCCAACATACACATCCCAGAGATTCAACAATTATCAATCCGTGATCTCTCTGATTGCATCTATTTTCCTATTTCCACTTACCTTCACTATTAGATCTGGGGTTCTGAGACACCCCCCCCACACACATCCTATCTGTCCATACTGTTCAGCACTTAAGAGAGGTGCTATTACCCAAGCCCCACTGTTTTTTCTCTTGATCCCTGCCAAACTGCTGACTCATTAAAGCTCATTCCTTTATCTGAGGCTTTGATCCCTTTAAAAATTTATCATGGCTTATGCTTCAGAGGGAGATTCCCTGAACAGTTTGAAAAGCAGAATCCATCTGTTTTGTCAAAGAGCGGAGGAGAAGATGATCAGGTATAGAGATGCTGTGTTGTTTATTCAACCCTAAACCTTGATTCCCAACTTCCCCATGAAAACAGTGGGTTGTGGGTCATAGTAGGGAGCACCTCCCCAAGCATACTTACAACATGGAGGACAGAGAGTAGAGAAGAGACAGAAGGTACCTCACTGCTTGCAGAAAAGCTCCCAGCTGATGGCAGCCACTGGGTCACTTATCCATGGCTTTCTGTAGACTCACGACTGAGAAATAACTTCTCACTCCTCTAACACTTGGATGTTGTGACACAGCCCATATATTTGTATATGTGAAAGGTTTTTCACTTGACCTATCCATCATTGCTGCTGTCTGAAGCTCTCCTGACTTTTCTGTCTTTGTCACTGATTTCAGCTCTCACAGCACCGATGGCTGTAGAGGGGTTGGTACCAAGTGCTCAGCTACTGGGAGTTTTCTGAATATCTTTACTACAACCTCTTCCCCATCTCTAGAATAGAGTTTGTATCATTACCTATTTCAGAACATCCATGTGATGATTAAATTAAATGTACTACCTAAAACCACTTAGTGCCTTCGATCTGGCATGCTGTTATTATTGCCTTTACCTGATTTAGCTCATAGGTGCTGAGCTAAATTCAGTCCTCCAGGTTTGTCATATATTCTGGGTGATCCATTCTGGGTACTAGATAATGATGATAATGACAAAGACAGTGAGGATGGCAGTGTTGATGATGATGATGATGATGGGGAAGAGGAGGAAAAAGAAGAAATAGAAGAGAAAGCAGAAAGAGAATAAGGAAAGACTGAGTTTCAAATATGTTTGTTAACTAAACAAAAAAAAAATAGCTATAAAAGTGCTCCCCACAGTACCAGGCTACATAAACATGCAACAAAGACTTGGGTAATGATAAGAAGTAGAGCTCAGTCATTCTTTGGAGTGGAGGTATCTTTTAGACAAAGTGAAGAAATTTAGTTGTCACCCCTGAGGTGGGCAGAGAGAAACAGGAAAGTTGTGTGTGTCATGAGACATTTCTAATGTCACAATCTGTCAATAGTGGCTATCATCCTTGCAGATTATTTGGATCCAAAATATTTTCTTCCCCGGACATGAAGTCCTGTGAACTAAAGTGAATCCTTCATAAGTCCCCCCAAATTTTCAGAACTCTTAGGGGAGGTATTCCCATTACATACCAGTTCCGGTTATAAATATCACCATATGATGCTGTCCAGAAACTAGGAGATCAATCCATTAGGCTAGATAGATGAATACAGGTCCAGAACTGGGTAGGGTAGCCTTTGTGCTACTAAAACCCAGCTGAACAGGCCTCCTGGGACAGTGGGTGGGAAGGAGACAGCGCCATAGTGGAAAAAGTTGCTTTAATTTTAACTTTTATTCTGCATTAACCATTTTCCCACACTATTTTGTAACTCACAGTAAGGAACGAGAACAAAGCAATAAAAGCAAAATATATTCAAATAAAGCCCCACAGTGCTGTATAGTAGTAGGTGGTGCTGTCCTTGGGGGCTCATTTTTTTTAACTGCCTCATTTGTTTCTGAATTTGAAATTTCAAAAAGCAGAAGAACAATCTCAGTCTTTTGACTCATGCTCTAAAAAGTAAAAGTTTGGATTGTTTTTGAATTAATGCATAAAAACATGACTTCCGAATGTCCCTTTCCCTTCATGATACCATCCTGATGATGTCATCCATTCATGAGTAATTTACAAGGAAAATATTGGTATTTTCTCCAGCTGTCACCCTAATACATCTCTGTACACAGTAGAGTTGTATCATATACACAATGCACTGTGCCTTTAGCAAAAGAGGAGAAAGCTAGAGAGAACCAAGAAAGCACAGAGGAGTCTATTCAACACCCCACTAGGCCACAGGCAACTGATTCTGTGTTTCAGAAAATTCTCTCATTGGAAACATACTTGTCCAGGACAAGTGCAAGTCTAAGTGTTCATATTTCAAGTTCTGGTGATCAAAGAAAGGACATCACCATCTTCAAACCCTGTAGGAAAACTAACAGTCATTCAAAGGTAGATTCTATAGTATGTACCATCTTCAAACCAACCTCTCTCCTTTCTCTCCAAAGATATGACTTTTGTTCAGGCCAGATGCAGGAGACACAAATTGGGATAGCTGCCCAGATCACAGGGGTTGTCTCCATGGCACCTTCTGTCCTGTCTCTGTACTAAATGCTTCTGGAGCAGAGACATCTGACCCAAGCCAAGGAAATCAGATTCTGCCTCTCAGGAAGCTGTGACCTCAGTAGAAAAATGCAGACAGGGATGTCTGTGTGTCCACTGAATGGCATTTCCAGCAACCCTCTGGGCTGAAGTCAATCTGTCCATGTCCCCTATTCTTATCAAATACTAATTGTTTAATAACTTACTTAACCTAATGAATTTTCATAGCATCATCAAGTTAATTAAAGTGGGGTTCTGTTTTGTTTGGGAAGGATTGCAAAGAACCTTAAGGAATATGTTGGATTATCATCCCCTTAAGTTAAAAGTCTTAGAATTATAACTAACTCATTAATGAATCCTCAAAGAACCCAGAGGATGCCTGCTGTAAGAACAGCTCGGGGTATCACAAAAGGAAGATAGCAAAGGCAAGAACCAGAGTAGTGCCCACAGTAAGTGTCATGGAACCTTTACCCAACAAGGTAATATGGTCTTAAAACATTC
The DNA here is from genome assembly GCF_004785775.1 of Grammomys surdaster. Classification (NCBI taxonomy): domain Eukaryota; kingdom Metazoa; phylum Chordata; class Mammalia; order Rodentia; family Muridae; genus Grammomys; species Grammomys surdaster. The sequence continues at coordinate 4,757,733 of NW_021604732.1, forward strand.
TAATATCAGTAAATTTCTAAGTTAGAGAAGAGAAGTACACTCTAATACTTACTCAGCAGGTCCTTCACATAAGCCCTCCAGATACACAAATACTCACAGGAAAGACATTTAATATGCTTAAGTCAGAATTTCTAAAACATATTTCAAATAGCTTCTAGTTTTTTCTTCCCTACTTCCATCTCTACCATAGTTTATTTTCTGTGACTGTAACAAAACACTGATCAAAAGCAACTTGAGTATGAAAGGGTTTATTTTAGCTTACAGGTCCATTTTCAAAGGAAACCAGAGTAGGACCACAAGGCAGAAGCTTGAAGCAAAACCTATGGAGAAATACTGCTTATTGGCTTGCTCCCAGACTCATCATTCATCTACCCTGCTTGTACAGCCTAGGCCTTCCTGCCTAGGGATGGTACCACCCACAGTGGACTAGGCTGACGTCAATTAGCAATCCAAAAATGATCCCACAGACATTCCAACATGTCAATCTGATGGATATAATTCCTCAACTAAAGTTCCCTCTTCCCAGGTGACTCTGGGCTTTTATAAAGTTAACAACTGAAGCTAATGGCGACAACTACCCTACTTACAATTACTCTACTGCCAATAGTTTTGAGAAGCATGACAAGAATTAGGTGAACAAAACTTTTAGCAGCTTTGTCTTTACATTTACAACTTTAGTACAGAAGTTTGATCTTCTTCCTTATGTATTTGCAAATAACTATGGGGTCTGGCCCCATGCAGGATGTTCTAGGACTGCTGTGGTGTTGTAGGAAGAATAGAGAGACTTGGGTAGACTTACAACTCCAGCCTGGAACTCAAAACTGACTTATTACTGTAGATTTTTCCATCAGACAGGGTTAATGATACCAACCTCACCTTAGCCCTGAACAGTAAAACAAATTGAAGATGATAATGGATAGGAGAACACTTTGTGAACTCCAAGGCATTAAATGAACATTAGCTTCTAAAAAGAATAAATAATTTATAAGATGATGTCAGATTCTGATATTATGATTAATCTTCCTTACAATCTTGACTGGATTTGGAATCACCTAGGAGGCACACTTTGGGGCATATCTGTGATTATGTTTTCAGAGAAGTAAAAGTGAAGAAGGAAGACATTCATTCTCTGGCTGTGGCTGGCATTGTTCTATGGGCTGTCAATCAAAAGGAACAAGAATAAAGGAGTCAGTTGAGAACTTGCAGTCATTCTTCTGCTTCCTGACTACAGATCCAATTTGGCCAACTGCCCTATATACCTGTTTCCACAGCTTATGCACTCTTCCTGGTCAACCCTCCCTACCATGATGTACCCTTGAACTGTTGAAAAGTTGCTTTTGCCCAGTGTTTTGTCATACAACAAGTAATTAATACACATGGAAATAGTCAGGTATCCTTAATTACACAGGTTTGTGCATTATGATTTTCAATATAATTACTGTATTAATATCACAAATGAGTACCAAGTGCTTCCAGACAAACTTCTGTTTTTATCTCTGTCTTAAAATAACTTAGTTATTTTAAGAAAACAAGTCATTACCAAACCAGCAATGGAAATGGCAGAGGTTCTGTAGACATGCTCAAATGCACAAGCACTTTGCACTTTTTCAAGCCTGAGTTCACTCAAAGTCATGCTCCTTATCACCCCATTGTCCAAAGCAAGTCACGAGACAAAACCTTGAATGAACCTGAATGGGTGAAGGAAGAAGACTTGACCCATGGACAAATGGTGTAGACAGACAAAGAGAACATCCACTATCAATAATCCTTCTGCCAATCTCCAGGCTGTGTTCTTCTGCCACTACCAACAGAAAGGCTTAGAAGGAACACCTCCTCAGGCATTGTTTTTTTTCACAGATGGAAGGAAACAGAAATTGCCTGAAACCAACAAGGCTTCCTACTATTCATGAAATCCCCAAAAGGAGTCTACTGTTGAGGTCAACCAGAAACGAGAGAATGGTTCTGAAGTTAGCCAGAGGAGAAAAAAAAGAGAGAGTTCACAAAATTTGAAAATTGTTAGTCATTCAAATGAGGAGATCATCTTCCAACACAGCTGATAAATGCACTGCAGCTTGGTCACTGATAAATCAATAATAAATAATGAGCCCAATGAGATGGCTCCACAGCTAAAGGTGTCTGAAGACATGAGTTCAATCCTTGGGTCCCACATGGTAGAAAGAGAATCAACTTCGACAAATTGTCCTCTGACTTCCTCTGACACATGCATGCACTCATGCATAGGTACAGGCATGTGCAGATACAAATACATGTTTACATTAACAAACAAATATAATAAAATATTTTTTGGAAGAAAAGGAACAAATTATCTTTCCCCAGAAGGACCTCAAAATAGAACTCATTACCTACCATGACTACTGAGCTCCAAGCACATGGCTGGCCACTGCAATAGCCTGGAGTTTAAAGATTTCCTATACTCTGCATGCTACCTCTGGCTCCTTGATTGACAAAGAATTCAGGAGAGATGCCATATCCCATAAAAACTAAGGTTGAACTTCCTATCGACTTGACGTTCTCAAGCAAATGAAGTTTTGCATTTGAGAGAGAGAGAGAGAGAGAGAGAGAGAGAGAGAGAGAGAGAGAGAG
>NW_021604732.1:4760346-4807597 GCF_004785775.1 Grammomys surdaster
GAGAGAGAGAGAGAGAGAGAGAGAGAGAGAGAGAGAGAGAGAGAGAGATGCAACATGCTGTACTTGTATTTATGACCCAACGTAACTGCTACATGGGCTATTATTTCATTTTGGTTTTACTTTCGGTACTATAAATGATGTTATGGCTTGGGGGAGGGGCAACTAACATGAAGATGATCTTCAGACCTAGCAATGTAAATACAGAATGTCTAGTTAAATTCACTGTGAAACTCAGGCTGGTTACCAGCTTGACATCCTCCTAACTCAGCCTCCAGAGTAGCTGGGACTATAAATGTACATCAACACATTAAAGATTGTTGTTGTTGTTGTTTAATCAGTAGAGGACAACTTGACAACCTAGTCATTTCTGACCTCCTGTATATCAACACTATGAGCCCTGAGGTTACTCTGAAGTCAAAATGAAAGAGATGGAAGCAGATCTCCCCGGGGTTAGTCCTAGGGGATGCAGGGTTCTTTTGTCTCTAGTGAGCCAAGGGCTTCGCCCACAGTGTCTCTTCTGAGAATACATGTCAGGGGGGAACAGCAGGAATTCTCACATCCAGTCCACTTCTCTGACCTTACATCTTAATTTTAGATGCTTTCCACAATTTTCTGGATATAACTGGGTAATCTAATAAAGGTAGATTAAATTACAGCTGAGTATTTTCAGATCTGAACATGGGAAAAATGTATCTTGTTTCAAAAAAATGATAAACTGTTCCACACTCATTTTGTTTTCTGTTATCTGGGAACTGGTCAAACAGGAACTCTCTTGGGTTATTGTATGTAAAAGTCTTCACAGCTGTGTTGGTTTTTCCGAATTTAAAAATGAAAAAAAAGAAAAGAAAAGTAATCCTTAACCTCATAAAATAGTATTTTATCATATATCAATAATGTGAGGGAACTTTATAAATATATTTCATTGAATAATAGAAACTAATCATTTACACACACACACATCACACACACACACACACACACACACACACACATTCCTGAAGACTCTAAGTGAGGAATGCTGGCTACCAAATCACTTAGGTAACTGTGAAGGAGGGGAAAAAAACATGGATTTAAACCAAATGAAATATTGGCCCTGTTCTGGTTCAGCTGGCAGCATGTTTACACACAGGGATGTTAAATCAGACTCAATAGGTTTAGAATATTAGTGTGGAAAACTCTAGCTTTTATTCACATTGGAGGCTAACTTCTATGAAAGAAGGTGAGGTACTTTCCTACTTGGAATATTTAAGAAACTTTTAATTTCCCCTCACTTGTTATTGGGCAATGTTATTGTCTGCTCTAACACATAGTCGTGTAGCATATCTCCAGTAGTTTTGCTTCCAATTTGTGTATATTTCTTGACTACTTTTTCATGAGCAGTAGGATGGCTATTACTCATGGCAAGGCACACAGGTTGAGGTTGACCAGTTGGCCATTGGAAGAGCAGTCTAATCACATTTGGATTTCTTTGAGAGGTTTTCCTTTTTGCTGCAGCAAATTGACTTGGAACATCCCAAGGAGATGAACAGACCCAAAGGAGATGCTCAGAGCTCCAGGAAGTATAAGTGATTTTCCTAGCTCGTACAATACACATCCACAACCTATTAAATGATGCAGATATATACATCCCACACTATAGAAATAACAGTATTTTCAAATAAAATGAGAACATACTTGTTAATGAAAAAAGAAAGGAAGGAAAAAAGGAAAGTAAGGAGGGAAGGAAGAAAAGAGAAGAAGGGAGGGAGAGGAGGGAGAGAGGGAAGGAGGGAGAGATGGAGGGATGAAGGGAGGGAATCAATAGCCAAGGGCATACTGCTTCATCAAGCAATGTAGGACTCTGGTATCATCCCTTTATCCAGTCTATACATTACAAAGAATTCTAAGCTATTCATTCTTAAAGTTTCCCTGAAATCATTTTACATGTGTTTATTTTTAAATATTATTTAGTTTTTATTTTATGTGTATGAGTTAGTGTATGAATATATGTATGTACACCATATTTGTGCCTGGTGACACAGAGACAAACAAAAAAAAGCATCAAATGCCCTGGAACTGGAGTAAAAGATGGTTGAGAACCACTGTGTAGGAGCTTAGAGCAAAGCACAGGTCTTCTGCAACAGCAACAAGTGACTTAACTTCTGACCCACCCCTCCAGCCCCTTTCCAAGTCATCTAAAAGGAAATAGTCAAACCCCTTCTTAGCACCACAATTAGTCTGTTACCTTCAAATATATTGGAAGATCTGTTGGGTTTGATGACTTAGTCAGTCTAATAGTCTAAATTTTTACATTTAAATTTAATCATGTTCAACTACCCAGGGCCACAGCCTTTGATATTGAAGATGAGTGAATTGTGGATCAGACGGAAAAGGTGATGTGGTTTGTCCGAAGCTCGAGATTCACAGAAGCAGGATCAAATCTTAAAGGCCCTGTGCATGAGTCAGAGCATGGAAGGAATTGAAGCATTTAACTTTGGTTTCAAAGATTCACACTGACCCAAGCGGTCCCCAAAAGGTGGGTATCTGGCTATTCTGAGACAGGAAAAGGAATCTGACTGCTCAAATACGTCCCAGTACTGATTAATTCAGGGATTTTTTTTTAATCATTGTCAATATGGAAGAGTGGAAGCTGAGCACTAAAATGAGGGGGAAACTTTGAATAATCCCAGGATTGGAACAAAAGCATTCCTGCCTTGGAAGGTTAATCCCAGAATGAGGTCCAGAATTGCCCTGAGTGAAAAGGGCCTCTGGACATGTCTGTATGAGTTCTATTAGATTAAGTAGGATGGCCAGACCCTTTGTACATGAATGAGTGGTTCCCTGAGATAGAATCCTGGATTATGAAAAAATGAGAAAGGAAGCTAAGCACAAACACCCATTGCTCTCTTTTCCCTATCTAAGGTTGCAGTGTGACCAGCTGCTTCCAGATCCTGCTTCTCTGACTCCATGATAGAGTGTACCTCAGCAGTATGAGCCTTAAATTGCTTTTGTTGTGGCATTTTACCACAGCACTAGAAAAATAGCTAAGGTACTGCCTCATTCTTAGTTACAAAATTTCTGAGACAAGCCCATTCCTTCAGTAATATCACTGCTTTGTATTTGTGGGGTGTGTATGTATGTGTGTGTGTATCTGTGTGTCTGTGTGTGTGTGCGCACACTTACATTAGACATACCCTCTTTTCTGTGTCAAGAAGGATGGTTTGTTAACGCAGCCTAAAACTACAGAGTTTTCTCAGCTTCCCTCTGAGGGTCCTGACATTTGAGGTACAGCTATTAATTATTATGAGATGGTTAACCAACACTTTAGCATCTCTCTCCTTCTTACTCCACAAAGAGAACATGATTGCTCAGATTCCACTCTTCCTTTAGGACAACAAACACCGAATTGACAATGATAAAAAAAATCCCTGTATTAATCAGTACTGGGGCCTATCTGCCTGTCCATGCTAATAAAGTATAAGAAGTCTCTCTATTCATCATCTTTACTTCCTCAGAGACACCAGGAAACAGTATTCCTCCAGAAAGAGAAGTGCATCTAGCAAATGCAGAGGCTCAGCAGACACCCCCCCCCCATTTGTCACACCATCAGGAACAAAATGAGGGAATGGGGAAAAGCGTCTGTGTGACCTTTTGTCTATCATCCACTGTCATCAACCAGATTAGCACCCCAGGCAGAGAGTGGTCTGACAGCTCTGTGCTTTTGCTGAGACAGATTTCTTTTCCAACATTCAAGGCCTCAGCCACTGGGCCTTCCTGGCAGTTCTGGCTCTTTTGCCAAAGCAAGAATGTCTGGGCTTTCTTGTCTAGGGGGAGAATATGCTGCTTCCGTGGCCAGTAGCAGGTTCCAGGGGACACAAACACTGGGTTAGAGCCCCAGGTACTGATGGTCATCATGAGATGACCAACAAGAAGTCATGATAAGCCCTTTAACCATGGTATTTACTTAAGCAAGACTTTCTTCCTTTGAAAGAAAGAGTGAGATTGAGAGAGAACTCCAGAAAGAAAAAGGCAGGAGAGAAGCAAAGGCAGTCCTAAAATCTGGACACTGTTAAGTCTGTTGGGAGCCTGGGAAGAGCTTCAAACCTTAGCATCACTGATCTGCCTCACTTTCTGGTTCTCCTGTTCTATCTCCTAACCCCTGTGGCCCCAAGCACTGAGATCTTATTTCAGGGTTAAGTTCTCTACCCACCAAGGGGTTTTATGAAGGGGGATTTGCTTCTCCCATCTTACAAATAATTACTCTCCAGGCATGGATCTAGCACTGCTCAACACTCAGGCTTGGCTCATAAAAATCAAAAACACATCCAGGGTTATTTTATCTGGGCAGGCCCACTGTGTAATGAGATACCGGCTTCTCTTGAAATTCTACATTTATTTGTGTGATCATTTAATGATGTGTTTTCTTTCCTTGTGATGGTAATCTCCTTGAAGCTAGCTTATGCTTCTCATTTCCTTGGTACCTGCAGCACCCAGAGCACTTGACAGCACTTAAGAGAAATGACTAAGTAGGTACCAAAGAAATCAAGCCATGGGATGATAAGCCCAAAGTCTAATTAATAGCGGAGTAGAGGCTGGAATCAGGCTGCTTACCATCTTATACTATTCTTACTATAAATAGAAGTAGTCAGCCCAGAAAGCCTGGACTGTAATCTTTACTCCTCCATTCATTTGCCCTATAAACTTGGCCAAGTTACATGACCATCTTTAACCTCATTTTCTTCATATGCAGAATGGAATACTCCTGTCCTCCTGTCATTAATGTAATTAATACAATAATTATCAACTAGTATCATTCTAGGAATAGCCTTGTCCTACTTGTACTATTGCTATAGTAAATACTGGGACTAAAAACGACTTGGGGAGGAAAGGGTTTATTTTACTTCCCAAGATACAGTCCACCATAAAGGAAAGTTGGGGTAGAAATTGACAGCAGGAACCTGGAGGCAGGAACAAAAGCAGAGGCCATAAAGAAATGCTGCTTACTGTGAAAGAATGCTGCTAACTGGCTTGCTCCCCAAGGCTTGCTCAGCCTGATTTCTTATACATCCAAGGACCACCTGCTAATTGGTGGCACCCACAATGAGTCAAGCTTTTCCACAACAATCCCTAATTAAGAAAATAACCCCATAGACTTGCCTACATATCAATATGATAGCCATATTCTCAATTGAGTTTTCCACTTCCCAATGACTCTACTTCCTGTTAAACTGACAATGAATGAATGAATGAGTGAATGAATGAATAAACAAACAAACTAACCAGCATAAGGTCACTCCTCACTCTCAAACCCAGAAATTAAAATTTTGTGATAATTCAGACAAAAAAATGTGGTTGATACTAACCTGGAGAATTCTAAACTAAGAGCTTTCAGGACTTTTATGAGGGAATGGGGGTGGGGGAAAGGAAGGCTAAGAATGCATACAGAAGGTCTTAGCATTTTGGAGAGAGTGTCTCTAAGCTGACTAAGAGAACAAACTGTTTTTAAAATGTCAATTTGGGCATTTTTAGAAGCATTTATTTACAGACAATCCCGTTATGATAATTACAAGTGTTCTCTATTCATCAAAATAAATTCCCTAGGGCTTTCTCCCTACAGATATTTATTAACCTTCTTCCAATTAACATTGCTACTTTAGAGGAGCAAAACTGCATTTCCCTTAAAATATTTCATAATTAATCATTTACTGGTTCCAGCAAGTCCATCAAGCCTGCCCAGAGCAAAGTCCTGCTTGCCTCTAAATCTTACAGTTCCCACTCCTTCTAGGGGGCCACCATCCTCTCCTCCCATATTCATGGGACCATTCTTTGTCACAGCTCAGGAGCAGGTTCATTCCTTGAGAAGAACTCTTCCAAAAGAATCCTCTCCACCTTACATGACCTTACATGGCTTGGTTTAAGTTCCTTTAAGATGTCCACCACAGTTGGGAGCTACAGTGGAGCCCTGTGATCTTGTTTAATGCACATCTCTATCCTCTGGGCCCAGAGTTTTCCCAGAGGCATGGTTTTTCTTATTCTGCCACACAACAAGGGCTCATGTTATTTATGGGATGGAGAATGTGTTCTCCAGACCAATTTGACTGGGTTTGAAAGAGCTGCTTAGAGAGTTACGCCTGCCAGACTCAACCCAATGAACAGGGAGTCTGTAAGCCCCTTAACTGGAGAGATAGATCTCTTTTAGAAGTAGTATACAGTTTGAGAATCTTCACCGGAAACAATCTGCAATATTGGCAAACTTCTGGTTGTCAGGGAGATGAAATCTACTTAAATGGTTAAGATTGACTCATGCGTCAATGAAACAATGCACAATAAAACCTTCGCTTTCTCCCGCCCCCGCCCCTCCCACACAAGTTCACCATCCTCAATGGGAGCTTAAACCTAGAAACACTTGGGACCAAGTATCTTGCTTTATGAAATTAATATAAGCCAGAGGAAGGCACCAATGATGTTTTTTGTGTACCAGAAATTCTAGGCTCAATAATGTTAAATCAATCATCCAAGAAAGCTAAGAGAAACAGTATGCTGTTGTTGACTAATTTATTTATTTAAGGATCTCCCTCTGATTATGCTCAGAGGAGTTCCTTGGAATGTTCATTATTTGGATGATGAACCTGTTGGTACAATCCCGTACTAATGAAGAAAGTTACTGACCTGCAAAGATTACACTCCTTGTTGAAGGAAACAGGCCAGTTGAGCTACAGGGGAAAGAAACATTGTAATTCCTCCAGTTTGTGCCACCTGTTTACCCTTTCCACACCCTGGCCCCGGATTTTTCCCTTCCTCAGACCAGGTAGGAATCTTAGACCTAAGCAGCCCACTCTATCCATCCCCACAGCCTACCTCTGGCTCTTGTTCAAAAGTAGAGACCCTAGACTCTTGCCTCCAATGCCACCCACTCCTGTGAGCTACCCCTGTGTCCTGTTCCTGGGCCCCCTTTCCAGGTAGGAAAGCTAAACTCTTGCCTCCAACTCCACCCTTCACATTTTCAAATTTTTCTCTCCTTTTTCATCTCTTTTTCCCCTTTCCCCCTTCTTGACTTCCTTCAAACCCAGCTTCCAATTATTGCCTTTGTATTGGGGTTATCAGGGGGAAAAATGGTGTTCCGATTCTAAAAATATAAATGAAGGCTTCCAAGTCTGAGTAACTTTAGGGACTGGAGAGAGGATTTAAGTTAATGACCTGGACAGTGGTGAGCACTGTGGTAATCAGAAGTGGCATGGGCCTCCTCTGGAGCAGCGACACTCAGGTAGCTGCTAGTCAGCTCTCACCATTGTCCCAGGAGAAAATGTTGCTCTCAGACCAGATCTTTCAAGCAAGGAATGCTGTCTTTTGAAGCCATTCCTTATATCTGAAAACCCTATCTAGTGAGATGTCTCAACAGTTAAGAGTCCCTGCTCTTCTTGCAGAAGATCATAGTTTTGTTAATGTTTGACTGGAATCAGCCCATAAGCTGGCCTTCTGCCTGGTCTCATGCTAATGATCCCTGGATCATAGTTCCTTTCCATAGCTGAACTCATCAGTCCCTGGATCACAGTCCTTTTCCATAACTGAATTCACCCTCCGCTCCCAGGTATTTTCAAATCTCACTTTTTTTGCAGTCATTCTCTCTTATTTTTTCTTCTCTTCCCTTCTTCTCCCTCCCTCCTGTCCCCCTTCCCTCTGCTTCCACTCATTCCTCTCTTTCTCCTGCTCTTCTTTCTTCCCCTTTTCTCTGATGTCTTCAGAGTCCAATCTCCCTGCAAGGCCGACCCAGACATCAGCAGCATAGACCTGATAGAAGAAGAAAGATGGTGTTAGAAGGACCGAGTCTCAATCCTCAAGGTCAGGCAGGGTGGGCAGTGTAAGCAGCTGGAGTCATGGAAGTCAGAGAGCCATGCCCACTGTGCACTTATGGGATACAGTGCAGAAGAGTATGGATTTGTCAGGGCCATTGGCAATATTTCAGTGGCTCGCTTCTCATCTGCCTTCAGCTTCTTTAGCCCATGACAGCACATGGGGTTTCAGAGGGCTATCCCAAGAACAACTAACACTGAAGAGGGGGAAAAACACAGTGCTTTCCAAAGCAGCATTATAAGCCAAGGTTGTCAGGCTGGAAGCAATTCCAACCACTTCCATCTTAATGGGAAGCATCAACCAATGGAAGGGTCCAAGGTGATGACTGAAACAGACACATGGACCACAGCTGTCAGCTTGGGTGCTGCATCCCAAGGCCCCATTGTGGGTTCACCTTTTATGAATGAAGGAGAAGGAGATGCAAAAGTGGCAGTCTCCAACAAAAGAGTGTCAAGTGCCTTGTGTGAATTGTGCCATTTTTCTTTCATGTGACTTTTTGAGGTAGAAGCTGCACTGATCTCTGCTTTACAGGTGGGGAAACCAACACACAGAAATTTTACCTGACAATATATTCAAAGTCACACACACACACTTTTCTCCAGATAATTATGGGAATTAAATGTGGAAATTAATGTAGTAAGGTTTCGGCACTGCTACATTAATAAGATGTGCATTTTAATTTTAAACAAATTTTTGCAAAGCTATTAACAGGGGAAAATACGCTAATACATTACACTTCTCGTGAGACTCATTCATTCAATAAATTTTGACTGGATATTCACTATGGTGCCATAGATATAAGGATGCATATGGAAGGCTTTAGAATCGTCATGAATCCATGCAACATAACATCATTACTGATGCCTTCTTCCACAAATCTTTGGATTAGCCATAATCACTTGGTCTTGTTTTAAAAGTGATAGCACATCTTCCAAAGAAGGAAGAGTTTGTTGGGATATGCCTGGAGTCAAGACTCTGCTCAGGCTATCTGCCAACTCCTTGCCTTCCTCCTGAGTGATAACAACACTTCAGCCCCATGTGATAGTCAACATCACCTTGCTGCAGTTGCCTTTCCCTGAATCAAGGTTCTCATGTCTCTCCTCCCCCTACCCATGCTCCTCCTCCTCCTCCTCTCATTCTGCACCATGCTATGAAAGCTAAGAACATGTGTCACTTTGACTTGATTACTTAAGTGACAAGTTCCAAGAGAGGTCCTAGATGGATGCTTTCCTTCCCGTGCCATGAGAGAACTCTTCCCTCCCACTCAGAGTCCCATCAGGGGCACATAGAAAGAACAGTAATATGGTGCCGTGATGGTTCATGTGAAAGATACTGGGACTCAAGCCAGCTAGGGCTTGTCATTTGGGAAAATGGCTTGGGAGGAGGATCGCTCATTTTCTGTATTAACAAACTGCCAAGTGTTACAGGTCCCATTATGTTGTTCAAATAAACTTGGACACTCAGACCAAAGAGACTTTTGGGTGCTCTAAGCAAAACCAGACTTTCCCATGTGTAGGGTGGGCTTCTATCTCTATCATTTAATGTCCACCCTTCACCAGAAACCTTCCTCTGAAAGCAGACATTCTCCTGTATTATCATTTGGATGAAGTTAATTGCAGTTAGAACACAATGCCATTTCAGAACCTGGACCCTTAGCTCAAGGGGGAGTGACTCTTGGGATTTCACAGGAAACTGTTCTCCATGACATAAAGCCAGCAATTACTGGGGGCTGTAAAGAAGATAGAACACTTGGGAGCAAGGAGAAAACACTGGATTAAGTCTCCCGGGAGAAAGACAGCATTTATCTAGTTCACTGATGTGTCCCTCAGATAGTCATGGTCTTCTTCCATCTCTAAGCCTACTTTCTGTGGTTGACAAAGAAGCAAATGAGAGCAAACCCTAGCTTCAGGTGCTAGAAAGTGGAGAGGATTGGGATGTACTTCATGCATTTCAGAAAAGATGGAAGAGAATCTATTCATGATGACCTAAGCATGCTCAGATACTGTAGGTCTACAACTGAGAGAAAAAGTCATACTCACATACCATGAAGAGAGTGGGGTTACAGAGTCAACTATTTATTTTCAGTTTCTAGACTTCTGCAATTATTTGCCTTGGAAAGACGCCTGCAAGTGAAGTCACCTACTTAGTGGCTATGAGGAGAAGTCTTGGGATCAGAAAGAACTTACCCAATTCTGCTATTTACCAGCCTTGTGGTCTACAGCACATGACTTTATCCCCTGTGCTTCAAATCCCAACTAAGGAATTACAGTAGGTTCTCCATGGGGCATGGCAGCTTAGAGCAATGGTGTTTGAAGAACAAATAGCTCCGTGCCCAGCACTGATCAATACTGTTAATAGTGGAGATGATGCAGACAGTGAAGCAAAGGCAGATTAACAGCTGATTGTAAGGAGCTGGGTTTACAAATGCCAGCATCATTTGGTGTGTTGGGGAGAGAAACCAATCACACAGTGTGATCTAACACAAAGGCTCAGGACTCTGAGCTGGTTACAGATCATTTCCATACCTTGAATTCCTCTTCTGTCAAGTAAATATAATGATTATACTTAACCTCATGGAATTTGTAGGAGGATGCATTTATTCATCAAATATTTATTAAGTAATTATTTTGTGCCAGAAATTGTTCTGTGCTCTTGGGATGCATCTGTGATCAAAATAGACAAAGATGCTAATTCAATGAGCCAATATATAAGCCTTTGGGAACAACACTTGTCACTAGGAAGCCCCCAGGAAAAGAAAAGTAAGGTATCAGAGAGGGAGCCATAACTCTGCAGCTCAGTGCAGTTACATAAACCCAGGTCCCACCCCACTACTGAAGCTTTGTGACTAGGAATAAGTTCTTAACCTCTCTAGTTCTCATTCCTTCTTTGAGGATCAGTCAGCACTGCCAGTAGACTGGATTTAAAGTCACCTAGGAGACACACCTCAAGGTGTGTCTGTAAGGACACTTCCAGGTAGGTTTAAAGATATATATATGGTGAAAAGATATATATTACAAGTTAACACCACCATAAACTAGGCTATGCGCCATAAACTAGGCTGGGGTACCATAATCAATTAAAAGGGGACAAGAGGAGACCAAGCAAGCAACAAAATTCATCTTTCTGCTTCCAGACTGCAGACACAATGTGACCCACCACCTTGGGTTCCCATGTTGGGCCTCCTATGCTACAGGGTAGCATCACCTCCCAAACTGTGACCCAAAAGAAACCTTGCCTTTCATCAGTTGTTTCTACCAGCAAAACCAGCAGAAAACACATACAAAACAAGCAAACAAGCAAAGCCAAGTAACATGCTTTCCTGTCTTTGCAGAGGGACCTTCATTCCTTTCTTCCTTCCTTCCTTCCTTGGGGTTTACTTCAGAGCAGAAGCAAAGCACCTGTTCTGTGTGAGGCCATCTGTGCATGTTGATTCTTATTTTAGTTTCCCAGGCCTGCCATGACACACTTGGTGACTTAAAACAGCAGAAATGTATTCCGTTACAGTCACAGTTCTGGAGGCTAAGTCTGCAGTCAAGGTGTCATGAGGATTAGTTCCTTCTGGAGGTTCTGAGGGAAAAATCTGTTCATTCCTCTCTCCTAGCTTCTTGCAGTTGTGAGTAGTCCTTAATTTACTGTGGCTAGTAGGCACCTCCCACCAGTCACTGTCTCTATCTTTACCTGGTGGTCTAGTCTGTGTGTGCTTGCTTGCCCTGTTCTATTCTTATGAGGATTCTTGAAGGCAAGGGCCCATTCAAATCCAGTGTAAAGTCATCTTAACTAAATTACATCTCTAGAGGCCTTCATTCTATTCTGATAGTTTTGGAGGACATGGATTTGCATAGACAGCATTCTGTCCTTTCATTAGAGTTCCCTTTAACATTGTTCCTTATTGCAATGTTCTGAAGCAAAGGCTTCTGCTTGAGCGCCAGCCTTCCCTATGCTGAAAACCTGGGGAGTGCTGTATCTTCCTTCTTTACTCATACCGAAGCCCAGATTCACAAAGGCCTTCTTGTCTCTTACTAAGTAGTTTCTGGATTATCACAGGGGATGCTTAGGAGCCCAACAGCACTGAAATATCTCACTCAGTAACAGAGGCAAGTCAGAGAGCTTTCTTAACATATCTGCACAGCATTGCTCACTTGAAAACTGAGTATATTTCCCAAGCTATTTGGCGATTAAGCTCCCCTTGTGAAGTAACAAGTCCCCAAGTACCAATGAATCAATTAAAATCCCTCAGTTCTACTGCATTAGAGCTAAGAAGAGACCAGCTGTCAAGGAGGCTTAAGTCAGAGAATTGGCCTTAACTATTTACGTATTTAGCGAGTCGCTATGGTACTGTATTTGGAAAAGGGTAGGAACTTGTTGGTCATCCTATGCAACCCCACTAGCCATTTATTTATTTATTTATTTAGTTATTTAGTTATTTAGTTAGTTAGTTAGTTAGTTACGTATGTATGTATGTATGTATGTATGTATGTATGTATGTATGTATGTATTTGGTGGGTTGCTATTGGAATGTATTTGTAGAAGGGTAAGACTTGTGGTCTATCTATCATCTATCTATCTATCTATCTATCTATCTATCTATCTATCTACCTACCTATCTATCTATATCTACATCCCAAGTGCTGCTCCTCTTTCCAGTCCACTCACCTTCTTGAGCAGCTCTGACATGCTGGGCTCTGACTTGAACACTTACAAAGAAATCATAACGAGTAGACTCCAATTCCTGCCTGTTAGAATTCACAATACAGTAACTGCTCATAAATGTGCATAAAATAAGACCAGCTAGGAGACATGTTATGAAAGAGACAGGAAGGATGTATGTGGGAAAAGCAGAGATAGATCTGGGCAGCAATAAAGTGAGACAGTGAACTGAAAATCTTTGTAGAAAAGGAAGACTTTAAGGGAGTGGTTCAGCTGGAGGAGGTGCATGCCAGGGAGAGGACCCAGACTAAATTTAATCAAAGAGGTGGGAACATCCCATTGCTGCATACTGACAGTCTGTTCTGTCACATGACAGTCAGGTTGACTTGTTAGAGTCTGTGAGTAGTGGAAACTCCAGAATTCAGCCATCTCTTGATGGCAGAGGACCTGGTCTGCCAGGATAAGGCCATGGGGTTGTTTTATGCTAACAGGAGATGTGTGGGTACAGGGGACCACCCTACTTAATAGCACTTGTCTGCTTGGCATCCTGTCACTGATCTTGCTTCAGACATCCCATAATTTGTTTAACCTATCAAAAATCTTATCTCCCTGTCTATAAAATGTAGATGAGCTGGGGGAGTGGTTTCAAGGCAGGACAGTTCCTTGGCATATGGAAGGTCTTAGTCTCCAATGCCAGCATTGCAAGGAAAAAAAACAAAGCCAATATTATTAGTTTTACTAGATAGTATCTTGGAGAATATGCAGTGAGACCATGAATTCAAATGTATTGACCCTCACTTATTAGTTACTTTGAAGGTTTTGAAGGGATCATGCTAAAATTGAATGTCTTATCTTTAAAAAAAAATGAGATGCTAGCTAGCAATGTGGCTACTTTAGAAGAGCTACCTGGGCAGCTTGAAGGGAACTGAGACAGCTACAAGAGGGCCTGGTTTAGAGTTTAAAGAGAATAGGGGTACATCTTCATCTGAGAAGAGCTCTGAGAATTCTTAGTCTTGTCCCCAAATGGGGGATAGCTTACTCTGCTTGTCCCAGAGGAAGCAGTTTCTCTTATCAAGGAAGAGTAAAACAGAATCTCTGAATCTCTGGGAGTCTTTGGGAGACTCTTAACCAAAGGGGACACTGGAAAAGATAGCACCATGGACAAGGACCAGTAGGTGAGATGGTGCATACAACATCCAAGAGCATCCTCAGCAGCGACCAGACTCCCCTCGTGATACACTGGTACAAACATTAAAGGTTCCTGGAGGTAGACATGAGCTCCTGGCATCCTATGCTCATCTCATTTTTACTAGAGCCTCCAGTCTTCCTTGTTTCCTCTCCTTCATAGTCTCAACATCCTTCACGGCCCCTGCTTAAGTCTCATGGCCTCTGCTTAAGGACTTTTCCAAGAACTCTAGCATACGACAGTCTAGCCCTTCCCTGAGCCTCAGCAGTACTTGTGATAGCTCACCCTGTTTAGTAGCTCGTGGTTCTTTAGTTCCCATAGCAGGGGGCATTGCATAGAAGTATCTCCTGCAAATGAAACAGCCCTTGCAATACATCAGCACCCACTGGCAAATGCTCCTGTCACTTGCTTTCCTCTTGCTTCGCAGGGATATTATTGTCATCATTTGGACACATATGGTAGATGGCATCCTTAGGAACAACACAGTCCTTGAAACAGGGTTGTGTGGGCATTAGCTGTTATGCCAACCCCTTTTCTCCCACTCAGGAAAACATCCTGGAGAAGCAATTGAATGAATATAATATTAAGATTAAGATAACCTTGAATCTACTCTAATTCATGTTTATTTTTTAAATCATCTGAGAACACTGGTACTTTAGCTATATGAGTCACAAATTCCTTGTGGCACACCTCATAATAATATTGTGACTCACTAGCAGGCTGTAGCCCTGAAGGTATGAATTTCTCTGGCATTAGTCTGTGTGAGCTCTGCCTTCCCAGTTACACGGCAGACTTAGTGAGGGGCAGCCCCTAACTTATTCATCTCCTCACAATGGCACCTAGCACAAGCTTTCCAGATAGTTTCCTGATGGTGATCCCAGAGGAGCTGGTATGTGGTGACGTTTAGGCAATGGTTCTCAACCTTCCTAATGCTGTGACCCTTTATTATAGTTGCTTTGTGTTGATCCCCAACCCTAAAATTATTTTTCATTTCTACTTCAAAACTGTAATTTTACTACAGTTATGAATCATAATGTAAACACAGACTTTTTGGAATTAGAGGTTTTCTAAAAGGGTCACGAGCCACAGGTTGAGAACCACTAGCTAAGCAGAAGATGAAAGTTATGCTAAAATGAAGTTTTTAGTGGTCTATCCACTGCCCAATACCTATAAACATCTCTAAGAGAGGGGAAATTTTCACAAAAATTATTTGGTGTAGTTTTCAGGACTTTTGTGGATGGCCAGTGACAGGAAGCAGGCTCAAATGCAAACATCTTCAATAGAAAAATAGATAAGCAAGTGGGCAATGTCACATGCTTGAAATCCTAGAGCTCTGGAGGCTTGGGGGGAGAGATTGAGAGTTCCAGGCTGCCCTGGGCTTTGCAGCAGGACCTCGCTTTAAATTCTTTCTTTTGCATATTTGAAAACTCTAAAGACACACTCGATTTTGGCAGAGGCTAGATGTAGGTGCCAACCCTTTCCCAAGCATATCAAGCATGAATTCACTTCTCAGACTACCTCAGTTGTTTGCCCTTTTGATGTCTTTACATTAGCATGTTTGGTGCTGCTATGGTAAGGACAGGAGCCAGCAGCTTTGGATTCACATTCCATAGGCTTGACAATGGCCAGCAACTCCTGTCACTCTCCTGATCATTTTAGAAGGAGTCAAGAGATCACACTTGAGGCCATGCAACGAGTCACAGAATCATACCTAAGCAACCGCCCGCAACTTGGAAGGGTTACATGCTCAGCTTGGAGTGGGGTGGGAAAGACACAGTCTAAAATAAGCAGTTCAGGATATCAGAGAAGGTAGGTTTCCCCAAAGATAATTTCAGTGCTATTACTAGGGCTAATAGGAAAGGATGATGGGCAGGCAAATGTTTCTGACACTTAAGAAGCATGAGCGAGACACAATGATTATGCACGAAAGGCACGAACAACAGTTTCCATGTCAACTACTGTCACCATGGCAAGGATGACACCAATCCACTGTGTCATTTTTGGACATAAGGGACCCTGACAATGGCACCAGCACTGTGGAATTGCCATCACAGGCTGAGCTAGACTCATCATAATGAGTTGAACTTCGATTATGTACTGCTCCCCATTCACTGTAAACAAGAGTTGATCCTGGCTGGGATCACAGCTGCTATGTTCATGGAGATATGTGCTAGTTTGGCAAGTAGCCCTCGCATCATAAAGAATGTTTTTCTTGACCAATGTATTCTCAAAGAGAAACACACACACACGCAAAATCACACACCAACACAGACATATCCTCACACAGAGAGACATAAATTCATTCATAGAAACACACACACACAATGACACACTCGCACAGACATGAGTCTCACACACATACAGACACATTCACACATAGACACATATCATATAGTCTCAAACGTACATGCACACATTCATTTACATTTGCATGCAAAAATCACATACAATCACATAAAGTGGCACACACACACTCACACACAAATCAAAGGTAAGTCTTACTTTCATGGAGATGCTGTTTCATTGGCTTGGTTTGGCTTGATTTTTGTGGTGTTCTTATTGTTGTTTGTTAGAGAACTCAATTCAGTGGTCTCAATTGACATCAAGGTTCACTGTGGTTTGATTTCTCTTCCTATAACTGACTGCCACAGAGTTGTTAATTTTAAAGTATCAGATATCACAAGTTCTAGATGTTGGGCAACCAGCCAACATCCTTTCAGCTTCTGGGTAGATCCTTCTGTCCGCATCATCGATGGTGGAGGCCATCACCAAGAGAGACTTTTATAACTTTTATAACCAAGCCAATCATGGTAGCACATTTATGTTTGTTTGAATAAGTCTATTGATGAAGGCAGAGTCTTCATGGCGCTGTCACCTCCCAGAAATCCCTCCTGTCCACATTGCCACATTGGAGAAAGAAGCTTCCACCGTCTTAAATTGTAGGGATTCATTAAAATGATACCTTAACTCTTTTACTATATCCAATTAACATCAAGGATTATGAACAAAGGCAGAAGTAAATGTAGAGGGCACCAGAGAAGTTTTGAATCACAAGACAAATGAGCTCATTAATTCTTCCAACTTTAGAATTTGAGGCTTCCTCATTCCTCATTGAATGTCTTGGTCACTACTATATCCCCCGGTACAGGTAAACTATTTAACAAATGTACCTCCTGACTGTTTATGGCAGACATCACTAATCAATGAGCATCCTCTCTCAGTTGATTGAGGGCACAGCCTCAGAATTTATTCTCATCATAGAATCCTAAGAATGTAAGATAATATAGCCACATAAACCAAGATTGAATTGTTCCTCCTGACAAGGTGGTTGTCAAAGGATCTGAAGGATAAATCATTTCTCTTCAACCATGTAGCTTCTACATAGCAGGAAGCCGATGTGTAAGCAGTTTTCTGCCATTCTGAATGGTGACTTCTTTGGGCTTCAATGTTAACAATTTCATTTTACAGCCTTTACATCATTTCTCAGGAAATAAAAAGTTTTAAATTTAGGTGCTTGAGCAAATGTCCCCAGGAGTTCTTTTTTCTTTCTTTGGTGCTGGCCATTTAGCATTTCAGGTGGTAGAGAAAAGATATGCGGAATGAACTGCTCACCAAGGCTACACATTCTCCTTTCCTTCAGTCTTTAACCTAAGTGCCATTAGGAAGTAGTCAATTGTGGACAATTTGAGCTCCTGCAAATAACTGGAAGTTAAAGTGACTTCGTATATAAGAGGAGCCTGGCCCTGAAAAACCTCTTTCCAAGTCAACCCATTGTATAAAGCCATGGGCACAGCCAGTGAGATCATTAACAAGCTAGTCAAATTACTGTGGTGACAGAAGTAAAAAGGAGGGATTGGATCACTTGGCTAATTGGAGCTGCAGATAATCAAAAACCCTTTTATTGAATTGAACTAATCAGCTCCCAGATTGGCATCAGTCCCAGTAAGCAAGAATTGTACTAGCAAAACAAAGATGTTTATTAGCAAAAAGACCACAGAGTTAAATTCAAGAGATGAGAAAGGAAATAGTCATTTCAAACCAAGTTGACTTGAAAGCTATTATGCAATTCCACAAACAGGTAAGTAGACCCATAGTTTCAAGGCTCCCTCAACACCAGTGCACTCTGGGAGCCTAATCAGCCATTCTCTGCTACCTGCTGGGAGTCAGTGAAAGTCTCTGACTCCTGTCTTTGTTCCTGGGTGTTGTTAGAATGATCTAGTAATTGAATATTCCTCAGCAGAAGGGCCCAACAGCAGGTTTCTGAGTCAGGTCTTCCATGCTGCTTTGCACTTCCTTTGACAGGAAACAGAATTCTCCTTTATGTCTACCTTAGCAGTAGCTGTATTGTTGGGGTTCTGGGAAGAAGCAATTGAGAAGATGGACCCCAGGACTTGGGGGGAGAGGAGAAGGAGGGAAAGAGAGGGAGAGGGAGAGAGAAAGGAGAGGGAGAAGGAGGAGGGGATGAAGAGGCAGAGGGAGAGGGAGAGAGAGAGAGGATTATAGGTTCTGAAGTCAGTATCTTGAGCAGAAATAACTCTACCATGCTTGTAAGGAACAGGCATGGGAGAATCACAGAGAGAGATCAATAGTTTAATTTAGATGCATGTCTTGGGTCTGCATTCTACTTTAGGTGTTTGGTAGCTCTTTGCCATTGAGTAAGTTGTTTAGGTTGTTCAGTGACGCCTTGCATCTTTAAAACAGGGATGGAAGTAAACAGCTTCTGTATAAAGATAGGTGTGGTTGTGATATCATAAATAATACATATGAAAAACTTTATTCAATGCTTAGCCTTTCATGAAACATTTACCAGTATATGACACAGATTAACAACCCTTGAATTAAAGAAGAAATTAAAAACAAAGTATTTTGAGTTAAATGAAAACAAAAGACATCAAAATGTATGGAATATCATTAAAATAATACTTAGGGAGAAACATTAAAGCTCAGGGTCTACAGTATCAGAAAAGATAAAAGATCTCAAATCAATTTTGTCAGTTTCCACATTAAAAAAAAAAAAAGAAAGAAAGAAAGCCAATGCCAAAATGAGCAAAAGAGAGAAGATAGAAAAAGAAAAGAACCCCCCCCAAAAAAAGAGCATTCTAATAACAGAAAATAGGGAATTAACAGAGAAAATCATTAGCATCAATCAAAATCCTGTTCTAGAGATGAGTGAAACAGATAACCCACTAGCCAGACTGAGCAGGAAGCAAGAAAGCATATAAGTCACCGAATATCAGTAGTAGAAAATGGAATGGCACCATGGGCTGTGTGAACATCTGTGGTAAATGAAAAGATAATGTCATGAACAGCCTTCATCTACAAAATAACAAATTTAGAGGCTGTGGAGATAGCACAATGCTTATAGAGCTTGCCACACAACATCAAACCAGAGTCTGGATGCTCACAGTCCACATCAAAGCCCAGCAACCCTGGCATTTGTGTATTATCCTACCACTCAGAAGATGGACACAGGGCATCCCAGGGTAATCTGGTAACTAGACTAGCTGAAATCATGAAGCTGAGTTCATGCTTTAATAGACAAAAGAGGAAAGTGATCAAGGAAGATGTCCAAAGTCAATGCTGGGCCACCACATGTACATACACATACATGTGTGTACAGCCACATACATGGGAACACATATGTAAACATACCATACATACAAACACAAGAACAAATGCAAAATATAAAATGACTGCATAAAGGCTTGACAACTTAAATAATTAGACAAATTTTTTGAAAGGTACAATCTGAATTCATAATATACAAATTTGTGTTAATTATTCTGTATAAGATGTGTATGACTTGTTTATAAAAATTTAACTGACACTTCACCAAAGATGCATGGATGGCAAATCAACACATTATGTAAATGCTCAATATCATTATCATAAATTACATGCAGATAAGATGAGGATTTACTACTGCACACCTGTCAAAATGACTGCATTAAAAATATTGACCATACTAAGCATTGTCAAGGGCATAAAGCAATCGAAGTGCTGGTAAGATTCTGGAAAATGGCATGCCCACATTAGAAACCTTTAAAAAGTAGTCGGGAATTTTCACATAAATGTGTCCAAGTAAAGATGCATACATAAATGTTGGCAGCAGTTGTCTTTATCTTTCCAGTTTAAAACTGGAAAAACCAGGAGCTATACAGATGGCTTAATGGATAAGAACACTTGCTGTTTTTGTAGAGGACTCAGGCTTAGTTCCCAGTTCCCACAACCTCCTCCACAACATCAGTTCTGGGGGAATTAATGCCTTGTTCTAGCTTCTGAGGGCAACAGGTAAGCACACGGTGCACGCGCATACATGAAAGCAAAGCAAAGCACTTGTCCTTTGGTCTTGTTTGCTTGGTTGACTGGTTGGTTGGGTTTATTACTTCAGGCAACTTGACATGAGTTAGACATACTTGGGAAGTGGAATCTCCATTAAGAAAATGCCTCATTCAGATTACCTGTAGGCAAGATTGCAGGGCATTTTCTTGATTAATGATTGGTTGGAAAGGCCTTCCTCACTAGGTCTGGTGCCACTCTTGATCAAGTGCTCCAGGTTGCATAAGAAAAGCAGATGAGCACACCATGGAGAGGAAGCCAGTCATTAATGTTCATTCCTGGCCATGATTTAGTTCCTACCTATAGGTTCCTGCATGGACTTCCTTTCATGATGGGACATAATGGGAAATGAACCTTTTCCTACCCAAGTTGCACTGTGCATGGTCTTTATCACAGCAATAGAAACTGTAACTGAGACATACTCCTACACATGAAATAAAAATGAATAAATTTAAAAAAAAATGGGAAACAACCTAAGCCATCAATAATAAAAGAGTGAATCAGGAGTTCAAGGTTATCCTCATCTACATAATGAGATCAAGGCCAGCCTGGGCTACTTAAGGTCGTGCCTCATATAAACAAGAAAAGAATGTTGATGAATGTCAAAATCATTGCACTCACTGAAAGAAACCAAACCCCAAAAGCGTGCTTGCCACTTGATTTATGTAAAATTCTAAACAGTGGAAACTACCCTGTAATGACATGCAGCAGAATAGTAGTTGTTTATGAATATGACGGTAACTGGCAGAGGTAAGACAAAGGAATAATAAAACACACAAACAGACTTCTCAGGATACTAGGTATGACCATAATCTTGCAGTAATTGTTTCCCAGGTATGCACATGTCAAAACTTGTCAATTATACACATCAGCCATGTGCAATTCATTCTATGCCAATTAGTTCTCAATAGTGCTATTTTCCTTTCACTTTATATATGTTCATATGTGTGAATGCATGCATCATTCCTGAGGTCTTTTTCAACTTTCATAAGAGAGATGGGGTCTCTTATGGGTTGCCAAGTAGTTTAGGCTAGATAACCAGAAGGCTTCATAAATCTACTATTTCTGTCTCCCGTCACTACTTCCTGGATTTTAAATATATGTCTAACTTTGGTAACTGAGTTTTGCCATCCAAACTAGTTGCTTTACTGACTGACCTATTTCCCTAGACCTTTGTTTTCATCTGTAAATGTTAAGGGTATGGTAAGCAGTCTTTTTTTTTTCCTATTGTCTCTTAACTGGGCCTCCTTTTTTTTTCTGTTGTTTGGTTTCTTCCTGACGAATCTGTTTTAGTTCCGTTTCACAATGTTGTGACCAAATGCTCAACAAAGATACAATTAAGGGAGGAAGGGTTTGTTTTGGCTCTTGGTGGAGGAGCAGCTCCCAGCTATAGTGGCAAAAGTATGAGGTAGCTTGCTCTCTTCTGAGCAGACTAGGAACATGTGGAATGATGTTACTCAGTCAGCTTCCTCATATTTTTCACTCCTTCATTCAGCCTGGGCCCCTAGTTTATGACAAAGGTCTTTGCTCTTCATAGACACACCTAGAAGTCATCTATGAGATTCTAAATCTAGTCAAGTTGGCAAAGGAAGTTAATCATCACTATCTCCCAAATACGTTAACTTTGACTTCTTAGGACAAACTCAGAATCACCATGAACGTCAACCTAGAGTGTCAGAGAAAAGGCAGAATATCTGCCCCACTATTGTCCATACCCAACTCTTCTATCCTATTTCATTATCTGTTGTTTTAATGAAACATCCCAGGCCAATTGATGTACAAAAAGCAGAAGTGTACTTAGTGTGTAGTCAGGATGCTGTGAAGTCTAAAGCATGGGGTCAGAATCTGAAGAGAGTTTATTGCTGCAATATAACATAAAATAGTAACTACATGGGGCTAGCTTGGGTCTCTTGTTTCTTCTTATAAAACCATGAGTGCCATCACAGTGGCCCTGTACCATAAACTCCTTTAATCCCAATTGCCTCTTAAAGGCTCTACTCATAAATTCCATTAACATATGAATTTATGAATTAAGTTTAATCCATAAAGTTTGATGGAAGAATGTCAAGCCATATACAATCCCTAAATCACACATGTACCTTACATGGTGATAGGGACTTTGTAGATATGATTAAGTTTATGGGACTGCAGGTGGAAATATAATCTACTGGAAGATAATCCAGTAGACTCAGCTAGTGTTATGGGTTCTTAACAACAAGATCATTTCCTGGCTGTAGCCAGAGAGCAGGATTCAACATTCTGTGACATGTTAGAGACTTGTGCATGGCCTAGACAGAGGCTTTTAGAAGCTTCAAAAGAGAAATAATGGCTTCTTCCATTGAGGTTCAAAACAAAAAGAAAAGAAGAAAGGAAAGTAATTCTGATGATTTTTTAAAAGTAGTAAGCAATAACAAAGATGTTTATATTATCTTTTATGTTTGTTTGAACATGTGTGATTGACAGAAAGTAAGAGAGTTGTTAACATAATGGGTAAAATTTATAAAGACATGAAAAAAAATCACTGCTTCCCCAGTGTTTACTTAACTCAACTTTCTTTGTTTCAGATGGCTAGTAAATTTTCTTTTTATTCATTAATCTAATCAATTTTTTTGTTCCTTGACAATCTAATACATATATAGATACAGATATAGATGTATAATACATTATGATTGTTCTCTCACCTCTCTAAAACTTATCTCCTTCCTTCTTCTGTCCATCTGCCTCCCCTCCTATTCACTACTGGTGTCTTTTCCCTACTCATGTCTTTTTCTATAGCTTATCCTCCTTTGAATTTGACCAAAGCCCTTTGTGTGGCCATGGGATTGGAACTATACAGTGAAGGCTAGAAACTTCCCCAGCAAGTAAATAACTGAAGACAATGATTATCCTTTTCTCAGAACCCATCAGTAGCCAACAGTTCAGTTGTAAGAGATAAGGTCTGTTAGACTGTCCTTCACCCATGATTGACTGTTGAGAGGGCCTATGTTATGCAAATCCAGTGTGGGTGACCATAACTGCTGTTTGTGCTGGTTTATTATTTTGTCAAATTGACATAAGTAGGGTCATCTGAGAAGAAACAACCTCATCTGAAAAAAAAGTATATAGGCATTGTTTCTCTTAAGAAACTATACACCTGTCCTTTGAGAAGATAAATAGGATTCCCCTTTTGACCAATAGAGTTGGAAAATTCAAAACTTATCTAAGATCTGAGCTCTAAATTCTGGGGTTTTTATTGCCTCCAGTTAAAACTCTGGGCACCCATGCAACCTAGGAGATGTGGGTTTCAAGTGTTGACAGAAAACAAGAACAAACACACGTAAGAGTCTTTGTCTTGGAACAGTAGTTCTGGCTTTCATAGTGGTTCTTGTAGCATTATTCACACAGCTGGAGGTCCTTGAAGAGTCTCAGAAGAGGAGAAAAAACAATACATTTCTAATATTTAGTAATTATCATGAAAAGTACTTGCTTCTTGTTTACACTTAAACTTCAGCACAGAGGCATGCCATGTTCTGTTTCAAAACAATGTGTATGATATGTATCTAGCCAGCTGCCTCACTGGCCTCCTAGCTCCTTCTGAGAGAATAGACTTGTTTATGCCTCTGATGAAGGCACTGCACAGCCATACATCTTTCCTGCCCTTGTCCCATCTTTCCCAGAATGCTTCAAATGACTGACTACTCCTTGACCGCTGCTGGATTCCCACTTTATTTGTTGGGGTAAAGAAGTGGATAAAACCTCAGTCCAAACAGAGCTGTGGAAGTAGGTCTGTGTTAGGCCACTTGTCACTTCATCATCTTTAGAAGAAACTTTACAAGTAACAGAAATAGAAGGGCGAGACTCTGGGTTCAACAATGAATAATTTTTGAATAAAACATAACCTCCATAAGCTTTTACCTATAAGAACAACAAGAGAATCTTCAGGCTACACTTGCCAAAAATCTAATAAGCTGTGCAGAGACCTTCTCCTGTCTCTCAGTTCCCCCAGATCTAGTCCCACATTCTTTTCACTAGTGTTGCAATAGTACAGCAGCTGCAGCCTTCCCTCCCTTCCACCCACATCTTCTGTGAATACCTAGACCATTCCCTGCTAACCTCCCTCCCCTAACTCATTGCTATATCCCAGACACTAACTAAGCAAGCATTGCCTGCTCACTTGAGGGTCACAACTCCGAAGCCAACAAGTGGCTGAAGGCAGACTCATACCTCTCCCACTGTTCCTGAGATCCAATCTTTCCAGTCTCATTCCTAGCTCTGTTGTTGGAGACCTATTGTGCTCTCCCTATCCTCTGACCCTATGCCCAATGGATTACTAAGACCATCTCCTTCAACTTATCCACAATGGTCCAGCCTCTAACACTGGCAGGCATTTCCTGTGAACACACCAGTTGAACAGGTCAGCAAAACAGCACACAATCATTATACCCTCCAAAAATCCAGAAAGGAAACAGAAACCAAGGAACAGAACAACCACCCAACAGGAAAAACCCAGAAATCAGCACCAATAACTCTAAAGTCCTGAACTGAGATGTCAAGATGCCAGCATGAAAGCATAATCAAGAACAGCCAGCTCTCTACTACAGCTCAGCTGTCCTACCACAGAAAGACCTGGATATTCTGACATACTTGAAGCACAAGAAAAAGACTTTAAATCAACCTTTATAAATATGATAAAGGTCCTTAAAGACAAAATGAATAAATCCCTTAAAGAAATCCAGAGAGTGTAAGGAGATGAATAAAACTATTCATGACCTGAAATTAGAAACAGAATCAATATAGAAAACCCAAACTGAGGAAATCACAGAAATGAAAAAATTTAGGAATTCCAACAGGTATTATAGAGAGAAGCCTCACCAACAGAATACAAGAAATGGAAGAAAGAATCTCAGGCATTGAAAACATGATAGAAGAAATTTTAAATAAATGGTAGAAGAAACTTTAAATCTAAATTCTCCAGACACAACATGTTTTAAAATGCTGAGATGTTATCAAAAAACCAACCCTACGAATAATAGAATAAAGGAAGGGAAAGAAACCCAGTTCAAAGACCAAGAAAATGTTTTCAACAAAACAAAAAAGGAAGAAGGAGATGACTATAAAGGTACAAGGAACATACAGAACACCTAATAGATTAGTTACACTAGAAGAGAAAATCCCCATGACATTTAATAACAAAAAATAAGCATATTAGAATTATACCCAACTTCTTAATAGAAACTTCAAAAGCCAAAGGAGCCAGGACATATATGCTTCAGACTCTAAGATGCCACAGATGCCAGCCTAGACTACTATATCCAGCAAACTTTCTATTACTAAAGGTGGAGAAAATAAGATATTCAATGACAAGGCCAAACTTAAACAATGTCTATCTAAAATTCAGGCCTATAGAAGATGATAGAAGAAGAATCACAACCTAAGGAGGTTAACTACAAACATTAAAACACAAGAAATAAATAATCTCACCAAACAAAATCAAAAGAAGGGATGTATGTGTATACACATGCACACATACATATGCACACACATGTACATACACCAACACTAATACCAAAAATATCAACAAAATAACAGGAATCAACAATCATTAGTTATTGATATCTCTTAATATTAATGGTCTGAATTCCTCAATAAAAAGACACATACTAGCAAAATGGATTCAGAAACAGGATCCATCCTTTTGCTGCATGCAAGAAACACACCTCAACATCAAAAATAGGCATCACCTCAGAGTGAAGAGTTGGAAAAGATATTCTAAGTAAATGGACCTTAGAAGCAAGCTGGTGTAACCATTTAAATATCCAACAAAATAAATGTCAAACCAAAACTAATCAAAAGAGATAGGGAAGAACACTCACAAAGGAAAAACCCACCAAGATGAATTTCAATTTGTAACATCTATAAACCCAAGGTTACCCAAGTTTGTGAAAGAAACACTAAAACAGCTTAATCACATTTGGACCCTCATATATTAATAGTGGCAGACTTCATTATCCCACTCTCACCAATGCACAGATTATCCAGACAAAAACTAAACAGAGAAATACTGGAGCTAACAAATGGTATAAATCAAATGGACCTAACAGATTCTTATAGAACATTTATCCCAAACTCACACACACAAAAATGATGCACTCCACTATTCATCTCATAGAACTTTCTCCAGAATTTACCACATACTTGGACACAAAAGAAGTCTCAACAGATACAAAAGAGAGAGAATGAGAGAGAGAGAGAGAGAGAGAGAGAGAGAGAGAGAGAGAGAGAGAACTCCCTGCATCTTATCAGCCCACCATGGATTAAAGCTGGATATCAATAACCACAGAAATTTTACAAACTTATGGAAACTGAACAACTGTCTACTGAACAAAAAAAAATTTTTTTCAATCAAACACTTTCTAGAATTCAATGAAAATTAATAAACTATGGGACACAATGAAAGCAATATCAAGAGGAAAGCTCATAGTATTAAGTGCCAACATAAAAAGAAAGTGGAGAGATCTCATGTTAACAACTTAACAGCACATCTGAAAGCTCTCACACTCAAGGGACGATATCAATGAAACAGAATCAAAGAGAACAATATAAATAATCAATGAAACAAAGAGTTGGTTCTCTAAGGAAATCGATAAGATAGACAAACCCTTATCCAAATTAACTAAAAGGCAGATGGAGAATATCCTAATAACAAATTCAGAAAAGAAAGGATGAGCAAAGCAGGAGACAATGAGAAAATAAATAGGTACTACTTATCAAAGTTAAATCAAGATTAGATAAACAATTTAAATAGACATAAAATCACTAGTGAAATAGAAGCAGTCATTAAAACAGAAAAAAATTAAAACCAAAAAAAACAGAAGTGGGCGGGTTAGGTCAGGGCCAGATGATTTCCACACAGAATTCACCAGAATTTCAAAAAAGTTAATAATCTTCAAATTATTCCACAAAATAAAAACAGAAAGAACATTGCCCTATTACTTTTTTGAGGCCACAGTTACTCTGATACATAAACCACATAAAGATTGAACAAAGAGACTTACAAACCAATTTCCCTTATGAACATGGATAAAAAATAAATACTCAATAAAATACTTGCAAACTGTATCCAAGAACCCATCCACCATGACCAAATAGGCTTAATCCTAGAGATGCAGGAATGATTCAATATAATAAAAATCACTCTATGAAATCTACCACACAAACTAAAAGAAAAAACCACATGGTCATCTGCATCTCATTCAATGCAGAAAGGACCTTTGACAAACCCCAGCACAGCTTTATGGTAAATGTTCTGAAGAGATTAGGGATACAATGGATATACCTTAACAAAACAAAGGCAATTTACAGCAAGCCTATAGCCAACATCAAATTGTTAAAAGAGAAACTCAAAGCAATTCCACTAAAATCAAGAGCAAAGCAAGGATAGCCACTCTCTTCCTACCTGTTCAATATAGTACTTGGAGTTTTAGGTAGAGCAATATGACAACTGAAAGAGATTAAAGAGATAAAAATTGGAAAAGAAGAAGCCAAAATATCATTATTTGCAAATAGTATGATAGTATATATAAGCACCCCCAAGAACTCTACAAGGGAACTCTACAGCTGATAAAGACTTTCAGCAAAGTGGCTGGATACAAGATTAACTCAAAAAACTCAGTAGTCATCCTATACACAAATAACAAACAGATTGAGAAAGAAACAGGGAAACAACAATCTTTCACAATAGCTTCAAATAATACAAAATATCTTGGGGTAACTCTAATTAAACAAGTAAAAGAGTTAAGAGAAAAAACTTTCAAGTCACTGAAGAAAAAAGTTGAAGATATTAGAAGATGGAAAGATCTCCCATGCTCATGGATCAATAGATTTAACATAGTAAAAATGGCCATTGTACCAAAAGCAATCTACAGATTCAACGCAATTCCTTTCAAAATTCCTACTCAATTATTCACAGACTTTGAACAGACAATTCTCAACTTCATATGGAAAAACAAAACTAATCCAGGATAGCTTTAAAAATTCTGAACAATAAAAGAATTTCTGGAGGCATTACCATCCCTAATTTGAAGTTGTTCTACAGAGCTATAGTAATAAAAACCACATTGTATTGGCAGAAAAAAATCAATAGAAAATTGGCATGTGAATCAATAGAATCAAAGATCCAAACATAAATCCAAGCACAAATTTTCTTATAAAGAAGCCAGAAATACACATTTGGAAAAAAAAAAAAAAGATAGGATCTTCAACAAACAGTCCAGGTCTGCTACAAATCTGTGACTTGTAATCTGTCTTGGCTACACAATATGCTAGAACAATGCTATCTATCACAGAACTTATGGGAGTAGCTGCCCAATCTCTGATTTGACCTAAGGCTCCCTCCACAAGAAGGAACTTATACTTGATATTGCTTGTGTAACAAAGAACCAGAGACTTGATACCCTAAAGACTTGATATCCCAGAGACCTATGGTAAAACCAAACATTACTTGTCTAAAACAAACAAACAGTAACAATCAAATGACTCCTACTGATATTCTACTGTACTCATAGATCTGTGTTTTTTACTCAGTCATCATCAAAGAAGCTTCCTCCTGCAACAGACAGAAACAGAACCAGAGATTCTCAGCTAGACATTACTTGGAGAGAGATTCCTTGGGACACATAGATATAAATGGGATGTCCTCACTAAAACTCTCCCCTATGATCTCAGGGCATCCCACAGAAGAGGAGACAGAAAGACTGAAAGATCCAGAGGGAATAGAGAACATCAGAAGAACAAGACCTTCGGAAACAACTAAGCAAGGTACATAAGAGACCACAAAGAACAAAGCAGCAAGCACAGGTCCTTCAAGGGTCTACACCAGGTGTTCTTCATGTATGTTATAGCTGTTAGCTTAAGATGTTTATGGGACTCTTGACTGTGAGAACACTTGTGTCTCTGAGTTTTGTGCCTGCTCTTGAGATTCTTTTCCTCTTGTTGGGTTGCCATGTCCAA
This sequence comes from Grammomys surdaster, assembly GCF_004785775.1. Taxonomy (NCBI): domain Eukaryota; kingdom Metazoa; phylum Chordata; class Mammalia; order Rodentia; family Muridae; genus Grammomys; species Grammomys surdaster. The sequence goes on from NW_021604732.1 coordinate 4,789,337, forward strand.
CATTGAAACAATTGTTTTCCTCTCGTCTTACATTATGTGTCATATTTGCTTTTTATCTCTTTCTAATGAGAGACAGAAAGGGAATAAATCTGAGGGAGAGGGAGGTGGGAAGGAACTGGGAAGAGTAGATGGTGGGGAAAGTATAATAAGGATATATTGTATGAGAAAAAAACATTTTCAATAAAAGAAAAATAATAACACTGCGGGGAGTGGGTAATAATAGTTTCCATTTATTAAGCTCATATCATGAGGTTGATCCTGTGGCACAAGCTTATCATACAGATTTCACTCAACAGCCTTGATATATATTATTGCTCCATTTAACAGATGAGCAAACAGATTCAAATAGAATCAGTTATTCACCTCGTCATACAGTTAGTAAAGGAAGCAAGTCCTTGAGTCTATGTTTAGAGCATCTATCCACTGAAATGAAGAACTCAGAAGCTGAGTGAGCTGCATTGTCTATAGATGTTAGCTGAGTTACATTGAGTTCTGAGTATTTAGTGTTAGCTGACAGCCAAGGTTTGCTTACCATTTACTCTTATTACTTATCTATGGTAAAACAAAACACAGACATAGGAAATATTCTCAAGCTGCTATATACACCACAGTCGTAGTCACTGCCAGCTCAAAAACCAAATTTCCAGGCCATCCGAAAGTCCACAGTGGGATGCCTCAAATAACAACATCAACGTAACCTTGACTTAAATATAAATAACTTTTTTGGACTTTCTTTTCATTTTAGTGCCCAATGCTATTCCCAGAATCTAGAATTTATTCTCATTTCTAAGAGCTACAGGCATCATACGTAAACACGCCCACCTTCTACCTTGAATTTTTCTTGATCTCTACCTGGCTTGGCTTCTGAGATATTCCCTTACTCATCTGTCTACCACCTTTCAACATTTGGCTGGATGGGCAGCTTTTACTCAGCTCTGATGTCAATATCCTGTTCTATTTTTATTCTATATCCAGCAATTTCTTCTTCATGTGGGACCCTATCCTCAGTGTGAGGGTGATCTCAGGTAATCAGTCTTGGGAATTTAAAGGAGCCCAATGTCCCAACTCTTCCACAATCTTCATAGATGCCCCCATATACCCTAACTGCTGACTTGCACAGAATCATCCTCCCTCTCATGTGGACACATGATCTTCAGTGTCCATAGTGGGTCTGGGCTCTCAGATCTACACAAACCCCTTCACTTACTTTTCATCCTCAGGCACAGACATGCCATAGGAGACCTGGAGGGCTTGCTGCTCTCTTCCTACCCACTTGTATTGTGATGTTCTTGGGAATACCTTGCCCCCTGACTTGGATTTTTCTGTCTGCCTTTTTAAATTTTACTGATTTATTTTCTGTGGTTGGACATATGCACACACAGTATGGCTCACACATGGGGAGTCCATTCTCTCCTTCCAGCCTTGGTAGGAAATACTTTCACCTATAGAGCTAGCCTGTCAGCCTATTGTTCTATTTTTATGTGGCTACTAGAGTAAACTCAAAAATGATGCTATCACCATTTCCATCGTCCAAAATCCCCTACAAATCTGGACCCTACAGTAGACCTAGCCAGTTGTACCTCTTACTCCTGATGGCTGGTGGATTTACTCAACTCAAGTGTCTCCAGTGGTGGAAGCAATCAATCCTTTCTGACAACAAGAGCCTGTGACTTCACAGTAAATTTCCCTTCAGCAGAAAAGTTCATTCCATCACTGTACTGAAGAGCTTCTAGCAGGGAGATCAGATATTTCAGCTTGAGGAAACTGGACTAGATTTAAAACTCCTTCCATCTCTAACATCTTGGGGTCCCTGTAGAAAGAGATAGCCAAGCATCTCCATGTTTCTTTAATACACTTATCTAGAGATGCAGATATTCCTGGACATTTTAGACCTCTCACCTTTTGAATGGAAGATATCTAAAAGTTATCAAAATAAGACTAGACTCCTTCATCCCTACTTTTATTTCAGGAATGCAAATAATTTTATAAAAGAAATCCCCCTCCCTTTGAGGGGAACTAACTGTATTAGGAAGTTTCCAGAATGCCCAGCATTGCTCTTGCCTTTGGTGAACTCATACTCTGGGGCAGCATCAGGTGTTACCCTGATTTTATGCTTAGTTCTTCTAGCATCTGAAACAGCTCTCTCATTTGACTCAAGAAGAAAAATGTCTTTGTTTTTAATAGTTTGTAAGAATGGTTTGTTAGTAACTTTCTATCTTTAAAAGAAGGAATAGGAAAAAAGTTGTGCTTATACAAAGAAGAAATTTTAGAGTTTTTGGTTCTGTTCTTGTAGATACCTGTCAGCAGCTATATTTGGGGGGAAAAAAGTCAGACCTTTTCAGAACACTAGTGTCAGGGAGGAAAAGAGACTCAACCTCTTTCTTCTGTACATGTCTTCTCTACACTTTTGCAGGGGAGTAGACTCTTCTGATAGATTTCATTTGAGGATGCTGGTTGGGTCCTGGTAATAGTAGGCAATATCACTATAGAAGCTATATTTTGTGGCAGCAAAAGACAAGTGCCAAAGCACTAGAATGTTCTAGAATGTTTCCTGTTTTCCTCTATTAATAGTTTTCAACTGCATCCTGAGAACCAAGGGGATCTAAATGATCTCAGAGGTCCTAAAAATATACCTCAAATATTGCTTGAAAATGCATATAAATCACTGTAAAATTTCCAATATAAGACATACCTCGGACTTCCGGTCTAGGCCCGAGCATAGAGCAGGTCACAGGCGGCAGCTCTGTACCCAACCCCAGAAAACCGAGAGAAAGAGGGACTCCCAGAAGCTTTAACTCAAGCAGCATCCCAGGTAAGGAAAAAGCAACACTTGCCCCAAACAGGGAGCAACTGGGACCCACTGGGACCCAGGAATTCACTCCTGGCCTTGAGCATGGGCTCCATCTGGTCTGGGCCCAAGCACTCGACAGATCCTGGGAGTCAGCTCTGCACCCAATCTCACAGAAACCAGAGGAAGCAGGGATCTCAGGAGCTCTATCCCAAGCAGTATCTTAGGCTAGGGGGTGGAATTACTTGCCCCATACAGGGAGCAACCGGGACCTACTGGGACCCAGGAATTCACTCCTGGCCCGGAGCACAGGCTCCATCTGGTCTGAGCCCGAGCACTCTGGGAGCCAGCTCTGCACTCAATCTCTCAGAACCCAGAGGAAGCAGGGCTCCCAAGAGCTCTAACCCAAGCCGTATCTTAGGCTAGGAAGTGGAAATACTTGCCCCAAACAGGGAGCAACCAGGACCCACTGGGACCCAGGAATCCACTCCTGACTAGGAGCATGGGCCCCTTCCGTTTTCCACCTGAGCACTGAGCAGATCTTGGACCTCAGCTCTAACCCCAGCAGCAAAACCCATCCCAAACAGTTCTGACACAACCTAGATAATAGGAAAGACAGGCTCCAGTCAGAGACAGCACAGATAGCACAAAGGAGATCCAGATGGTGAAAGGCAAGCGCAAGAACATAAATATCAGCAACCCAAGGTACTTGCCATCATCAGAACCTAGATCTCCCACATTAGAAAGTCCTGAACTCCCCATATCACCAGGAAAGCAAGAACCAGATCTAAAATCACTTCTAATGATGATGATAGAGGACTATAAGAAGGAAATAAATAACACTATCAAAAAACTTGAGGAGAACACAGGTAAACAGGATGAAGTCCTTAAAAAAACACAAAAATCCTTTAAAGAATTACAAGAAAACACAAACAAACAGATGAAGGAATGAACAAAACCATCCAGGACATAAAAATGGAAGTAGAAACAATAAAGAAATCACAAAAGGAGACTACCCTGGAGATAGAAAACCTAAGAAAGAAATCAGGAGTCATAGACACAAGCATCACCAACAGAATACAAGAGATAGAAGAAAGAATCTCAGGTGCAGAAGATACCTTAGAAAATATTGACACAACTGGCAAAGAAAACGCAAAATGCAAAAAGTTCTTAACACAAAACATCCAGGAAATCCAGGACGCAATGAGAAGACCAAACCTAAGGATAATAAGTATAGAAGAGAGTGAAGATTCCGAACTTAAAGGGCCAATAAATATCTTCAACAAAATTATAGAAGAAAACTTCCGTAACCTAAGGAATGAGATGCCCATAATCACACAAGAAGCCTGCAGAACGCCAAACAGACTAGATCAAAAAAGAAATACCTCTCATCACATAATAATCAAGACACAAAATGCACAAAACAAAGAAAGAATTTTAAAAGCAGTAAGAGAAAAAGGCCAAGTAACATATAAAGGCAAACCTATCAGAATTACACCTGACTTCTCACCAGATACTATAAAAGCCAGAAGATCCTGGACAAATATCATACAGACCCTAAGAGAACATAAATGCCAGCCCAGGCTACTATACCCAGCAAAACTCTCAATTACCATAGACGGAGAAACCAAGATATTCCATGACAAAACAGAATTTACACAGTATCTTCCCACAAATCCAGCACTACAAAGGATAATAGCAGGAAAGCTCCAATACAAGAAGGGCAATCATACCCTAGAAAGAGCAGGAAAATAATCCTCTTCCATCAAACCCAAAAGAAGATAACCACACAAACAATGTCTCCACTATTAGCAAAAATGACAGGAAGCATAAACACCCTCTCCTTAATATCTCTTAACATCAATGGACTCAATTCCCCAATAAAAAGGCATAGGCTAACAGACTGGATATGTAAACAGGACCCAGCTTTTTGCTGCTTACAGGAAACCCACCTCAGTGACAAAGACAGACACTACCTTAGAGTAAAAGGTTGGAAAACAATTTTTCAAGCAAATGGCACTAAGAAACAAGAGGGAGTAGCCATTCTAATATCGAATAAAATCGACTTTCAACTTAAAGCTATCAAAAAGGATAAGGAAGGACATTTCATACTTGTCAAAGGAAAAGTCAACCAACATGAACTCTCAATTCTGAATATCTATGCACCAAATACAAGAGCACCCACTTTCATAAAAGAAACCTTACTAAAGCTCAAAGCACACATTGAACCTCACATAATAATAGTGGGAGACTTCAACACCCAACTCTCAGCAATGGATAGATCATGGAAACAGAAACTAAACAGAGATACAGTGAAACTAACAGAAGTTATGAACCAAATGGACTTAGCAGATATCTATAGAACATTTCACCCTAAAGCAAAAGAATATACCTTTTTCTTAGCACCTCATGGTACTTTCTCCAAAATAGACCATATAATTGGGCAGAAGACAGCCCTCAACAGATATAAAAAAAATTGAAATAATCCCCTGCATCCTATCATATCACCATGGTCTAAGGCTGGTCTTCAAAAATGACAAAGACAATGGAAAGCCCACATTCACATGGAAACTGAATAACACCCTACTCCTTGATAATCTGGTAAGGGAAGAAATAAAGAAAGAAATTAAAAACTTTTTAGAATTTAATGGAAATGATGACACATCATACCAAAATCTATGGGATACAATGAAAGCAGTGCTAAGAGGAAAATTCATAGCTCTAAGTGCCTACAAAAAGAAACTGGAGGGAGCATACACTAGCAGCTTGACAACGCACCTGAAAGATCTAGAACCAAAGGAAGCTAATACACCCAAGAGGAGTAGATGGCAGGAAATAATCAAACTCAGGGCTGAAATCAACCAAATAGAAACAAAAAGAACTATCCAAAGAATCAATAAAACCAGGAGCTGGTTCTTTGAGAAAATCAACAAGATAGATAAACCCTTAGCTAGACTAATCAGAGGGCAGAGAGACAGTATCCAAATTAATAAAATCAGAACTGAAAAGGGTGACATAACAACAGAAACGAGAAAATTAAAAAAATCATCAGATCTTACTACAAAAGCCTATACTCAACAAAATTGGAAAATTTGGATGAAATGGACAATTTTCTAGACAAATACCAGTTACCAATGTTAAATCAGGACCAGATAAACCGTCTAAACAGTCCCATAACCCCAAAAGAAATAGAAGCAGTCATTAAAAGTCTCCCTACAAAGAAAAGTCCGGAACCAGACGGTTTTAGTGCAGAATTCTATCAGACCTTCAAGGAAGACCTAATTCCAATTCTCTTCAAACTATTCCACAAAATAGAAACAGAAGGTAAACTACCCAATTCGTTCTATGAAGCCACAATTACACTCATACCTAAACCACACAAAGTCCCAACAAAGAAAGAGAACTTCAGACCAATCTCCCTTATGAACATTGATGCAAAATTACTAAATAAAATTCTAGCGAACGGAATGCAAGAACACATCAAAACAATTATCCATCACGATCAAGTAGGCTTTATCCCAGGAATGCAGGGTTGGTTCAATATACGGAAATCCATCAATTTAATCCACTGTATAAACAAACTCAAAGAAAAAAACCACATGATCATCTCACTAGATGCTGAGAAAGCATTTGACAAAATTCAACACCCCTTCATGATAAAAGTCTTGGAAAGATCAGGAATTCAAGGTCCATACCTAAACATAGTAAAAGCAATATACAGCAAACCAGTAGCCAGCATCAAACTAAATGGAGAGAAACTTGAAGCAATCCCACTAAAATCAGGGACTAGGCAAGGCTACTCATTCTCCCCCTACTTATTTAATATAGTATTGGAGGTCCTAGCCAGAGCAATTAGGCAACACAAGGAAGTCAAAGGGATACAAATTAGAAAGGAAGAAGTCAAAATCTCACTATTTGCAGATGATATGATAGTATACTTAAGTGACCCCAAAACTTCCACCAGAGAACTCCTAAACCTGATAAACATCTTTAGCAAAGTGGCTGGATATAAAATTAACTCAAGCAAATCAGTAGCCTTCCTCTACTCAAAAGATAAACTGGCTGAGAAAGAAATTATGGAAATGACACCCTTCACAATAGTCACAGATAATATAAAATACCTTGGTGTGAACCTGACCAAGCAAAGAAAAGACCTGTATGACAAGAACTTCATGCCCCTGAAGAAAGAAATCGAAGCAGATCCCAGAAGATCTCCCATGCTCATGGATTGGAAGGATTAATATAGTAAAAATGGCTATTTTGCCAAAAGCCATCTACAGATTTAATGCAATCCCCATCAAAATTCCCACTCAATTCTTCACAGAGATAGAAAGAGCAATCTTAAAATTCATTTGGAATAATAAAAAACCCAGGATAGCGAAAAATACTCTCAGCAATAAAAGAACTTCTGGGGGAATCACCATCCATGACTTCAAGCTGTACTACAAAGCAATACTGGTAAAAGCTGTGTGGTATTGGAACAGAGACAAGCGGGAGGATCAATGGAATAGAATAGAAGACCCAGAAAAGAACCCCCATATCTATGGTCACTTGATCTTTGACAAAGGAGCTAAAACCATCCAGTGGAAAAAAGACAACATTTTCAACAAATGGTGCTGGTCCAACTGGAGGTCAGCATGTAGAAGAATGCAAATTGATCCATGCTTATCTCCTTGTACAAAGCTCAATTCCAAGTGGATCAAGGACCTCCACCTAAAACCAGCCACACTGAAACTAATAGAAGAGAAATTGGGGAAAAGCCTGGAACACATAGGCACAGGAGAAAAGTTCCTGAACAGAACACCAATGGCCTGTGCTCTAAGACCAAGAATTGACAAATGGGACTTCATAAAACTGCAAAGCTTCTGTAAAGCAAAGTACACAGTCAATAGGACAAAGCAGCAACCAACAGATTGGGAAAAGATCTTCACCAACCCTATATCTGATAAAGGGCTAATATCCAAGGTATACAAAGAACTGAAGAAATTAGACTCTAGACAATCAAAGAACCCTATTAAAAAATGGAGCACAGAGCTGAACAAAGAATTCTCAACTGAGGAAGCTCGAATGGTTGAGAAGCACCTAAAGAAGTGTTCAGCATCCCTAGTCATCAGGGAAATGCAAATGAAAACAACACTGAGATTCCACCTCACACCAGTAAGAATGGTTAAGATCAAAAACACAGGTGACAGCAGATGTTGGCGAGGATGTGGAGAAAGAGGAACACTCTTCCACTGTTGGTGGGATTGTAAACTGGTACAACCACTATGGAGAGCAGTCTGGAGGTATCTCAGAAAATTGAACATATTGTTACCTGAGGACTCAGCTATACTACTCCTGGGAATATACCCAAAAGGTGTTTCAACATACAACAGGGACACATGCTCCACCATGTTCATAGCAGCCTTATTCATAATATCCAGAAGTTGGAAAGAACCCAGATGCCCTTCAACAAAAGAATGGTTGCAGAAAATGTGGTACATTTATACAATGGAGTACTACTCAGCTATTAAAAACAATGAGTTCATGAAATTCTTAGGCAAATGGATGGAGCTGGAAAATATCATCTTGAGTGAGGTGTCCCAATCTCAAAAGAACATACATGGTATGCACTCACTGATAAGTGTATATTAGCCCAAAAGCTCACAATTTCTAAGAAACAACATATAGACCACATAAAACTCACATAGAAGAAGGAAGACCAAAGTGTGGATGCTTTGGTCCTTTCTAGAAGGAATATCAAAAGTTTCAACCAGAGCTCCCAATGTCTAAAGCACCAGCCAGAGAGCACAAAGGGAGGGACTCATGTACCTGTATAGGGAATTGAGGGTGACCTTGTCAGACTTCAGTGGAAGTAGAAGGCCATGGTCCCTAAAAATTTGGATCCCCTACTGTTTTGGAATTCGAGAGCAGGGAGAAGGAGCTGGGAGGATGTTTGGAGCACACCCTCACAAAAATAGGAGGAGGGGTATGGGATAAGGGATTGTGGGGGAGAATGGGAGAGGAGATAACATTGAAAGGTAAATACGTATAATATCCAATAAAAGAAAAACCACACACAGATAAAGGGTCTAAAAAAAAGAGAGGGAGAGAGTTTACTTATTTTAAATTATTTTCAAAAGTTTCTAGGAGTTGCTAATTGGCTAAAATCCTATTTTAAGCTCTCCACAAAAGAATTTAAGTCTCTGTTCAATATTCTCAAGAGAGAGGTAAACCCTAATTTTCCTCAACAATTAATTGACAAAAGAGAGGTAATCTCACAAAAAGTAGAAGAAGCTATTACTAATCGATATAGTATATACTCTGATTAGTTGTCGGCGGTGATCTAACAGTCCTTTGACAAAAGATTATTAATATAGATTTATATATCCTTAAATAGGGTCTTAATGACTCTGAGTGTGGAAGGAGTGACTGTTGGTGCTTCTGCCCTGATTTTACAAGAACTCTGAAAATTTGGCTTTAAAAACAAAAGAGGGGGAACAGTACCCCCCCCCCAGAAGGAGTCCCCCTGAATACTCTCCATCATGCCTTGTTCACTTTTATCTCTCTAAAGCTGAAAGCTCATGGCAAATCAGCACCACCGAGACCAACAAAATTTTGCCACAGGTATGGGGAAGGACCCTCTTACCCTTAAAGGGAATGGCCCAGACCCAGTTCGCTTATGGGGCTGAGGATTGATATACCTGTCTGATACCACAGAAGGCACAGCTAACCGGCTACCAAAAAGATTAATGAAATAAATAGATACCCCCCACAAAGCCAGGCCCAACCATAAATAAGGTGAATAGCAATTTACATTCAGGGAAGAGAAATCTCCCTGAGAATTCCCTTCTTTTTCCTTTCCAGGTAAAAATGAATCACCCGTGATGTCTGCTGTTAGAAGTTCTAATCCAGATGCTGGACTCCGAACTTATACTACTCAGACCTTTGAAGGGCCACTGACAAGAACATCAAACAGATAGAGATTGACATCACTAATCTGAAGAAATCCCTCGTTTCACTGTCTGAAGAGACCTCCTAAAATCACAAAGATCCTTATTGGACTTGATTTACTCTATTACAATAGAAAAGGCTGTGTACAGCTCTTGACTGTGTACAGCCCTTAAAGAAGAAGGTTGCCTTTACATAGACAAGACAAGGAAGGTTAAAGAGAGCATGCAATAGGTCAGTGAAGGCCCTAAGAAAAATCAGAGAGAGAAAGAGACAGATGAATGCTGGTACAAGAATTGATTTGCAGTTTCTCCAAGGTTGTCAACCCTATTTCCTCCCATCTTGGGACCATTATTTGGGTTCTTTTTGCTTTTTTCTGCTGGTCCCTGGCCCTCAAATAGGCAGACTAACTCTGTGATACAACAGATAAATAATTTGGTAGCAAAACCTACTCAGATACATTATCATAAGTTAGCTATGGAGGACCACGAGACTCAAGATGAGGTTGTTACTTTATACAGGGTGTTCCCAAAACCCATCTCCACCCAACCTAAAACGGGGGGACTTCTGCCCCTAGACCAAGCAGAGAGGGGCCACCCAGAACTCCCTCTGACAGGTGATCTGAATTCTTGCTTAGGCTGCGAGGCTAAGCACTGCAAGGGAATATAAATAAAAGATAAAAATATCTCTCTGGGTTCCCTGAGGGACAAGCCTGACTGCATAGGGGTTGATGTCAAAAGTATCCCCTCTCCAGGAAAAAGACATCAGGATGGGTATGGCCCTCATGCCTCACTGGACAACGACAGGGGGACTGGAGCCATTACAAGGTCCCCTTCAAGTACTGGAGGTCAGGCCTCTATCCACACCTTCGCAAGATTAGAATTGCCACAGCCCTTTTATACTTAGAGAAGGGAGGAGGTGTCTGGGGCAGCCCTGCTTACACACGGAAGGCCTAAAATCAGCCATAGGCCTAAAATCAGCAATAGGCCTGTCATACATGTATACTAACACCAAGTCTTGGGTCTCAGTGGAAAAACATTGAAATAGATGACTATAAGCTAATGTAAACAAGCAGCTTTTATGGAAATTTACAAGCCTGGGTAGTCATAGACCTTGTAAATAGGTAGCCTTGGCAGACAATACCAACTTAGATAAGGACAAGCGAGTCATAGGCAGAGTCATAGTGACTTGTCCCCTGAACCTTTACCCAGCCGATACCCGGTTCTGAAGATATCTGTATTCCCCCTGAACACCCACACTCCAGTGTCATTCCCTTCCCCACATCATGCCTTTCTGTGTTTATAACCCCTGTGTGAATGAATTACGATTTGAGAAAAAATAAATTATATAAAAAAAGACATACCTCCACATGTATTATATACTATTTTCAATCCTTTTAGTTAAACACCTAAACTAACTTGCCCAACAGTTTCATGTGGGCCTGTAAATCCCAGAAAAGGCCTCCTGCTAGGTTGTCTGATTTTACATGACAAAGTCCATTAAATCTAGTATTATTCCCAACTGCTTATCTGAGTCACATTTCCTTAATACTGAATTGATCAGATATAATTTCATTGTAGGAGACAGAAATCCAAACCAAACTGACTCCAAATGACAAAGGGATTTTGCTTACATAAAAGACTGAGGCTGAGGCTGAGGCTGAGGCTGAGGCTGAGGCTGAGGCTGAGGGTTGACCACTTCTAAGACAGAAGGAAAAGACAGGAAATGTTGTGAACATGAGAAGAAAAAGAAGCCCCTCACCTCAGAGTCTAGTTGAAACCTCTCTTCAGCTGAGAACCAAGAATCTCAATACATTTGCTTGGGGCCCTTCTTTCCTCTCATCTATTTTCTGGGACTCCCACATAGTAAAAGCACTTATGTCTTAATTTACCCATAGGTGCTCCTGGTTTTAGCTTATCAAAGTATAATCCCATCTAAGATGCCCTTGGAGCCACTTTATAATCTCATATATTAAAAAAAAGAAGGGAAAATTTCTTAGAAACTCTTTGAGCTGTACTTTGAGAGCCACCAGAACACTACATGTGGCTAATGCTAAGACAACTGAGCATGCCTCTTCTCTTAAGCCCTCAGCCATGCCCTTGGCGTGCTTTCATTATTTCCCTGGCTGTCTATTACCCTCCTTTTAATCCTTGCTTCTTTCCTTCCTCCTTCCTGCCTCTAATTTCCTCTTCTTTCTTTCTTTCTTTCTTTCTTTCTTTCTTTCTTTCTTTCTTTCTTTCTTTCTTTCTTTCTTTCTTTCTATGTAGTACCATACACATATGCATGGGGTCAAGGGTGCATAAACCCACAAAAGGCAGAAGTCAATACCAAGTGCCTTTCTCCATTATTCTCTTCCTTAGTTTTTGAGATGAGGTCTCTAACTGAACCTGGAGCTTGTCAATTTGCCTAGAATGGCTGACCAATGACCTTCAGGGACCCATCTGTCTCTACACATATTGTCCCTGCAAACACTGGGAGTATAGACATGCATCCTTAAAACTGGCTTATACACAAGTTCAGGGGTTCTGAGCTAAGGTTCTCATACCTACACAGCAAATACTTTGCTAGCTAAGCTAGCTGTGCAGCCCCTTTCTTTCTTTCTGTTTGTTTGGTTTTTTTTAAATAAGCTCCAGCTCTGATTTAAACTGTCGTACCCTGAAGTTCTTTTCTGTGTCAAAGTCAAGGATTTGATTTTACCTAAGTAAAAGATTAACAGAACTCTACAGGATGCTGTGGATGATATGATAGTGCTGTGCTTCTGCTTCTGCTGCTGCTGCTGCTGCTGCTGCTGCTGCTGCTGCTGCTGCTGCTGCTGCTGCTGCTGACACTTCCATGATGTGCTAGTAATGGCCCTCAGCAGCTCCAGGCCAATAGCCCTTCAGCTTCAAGGGCTGGTTGCCATCTCCTACTCCAACTCTGGACTGAGGTAGGAAGAGACGGCTCACTTGGAGCCACCTGAGCAGGGGATGGAGTGGAAAACGAGGAATAAGGACTAGGTAGCAACACAACAGAAGTCTCAGCAAAGCACCGACACACTGGCAACACCTAAATGGCCTCAATATGGTGATTCTGTAATGGGTACATATCCAACTTTTGAATTTAAAGAATAAACAAATGGTATCACAGTTTTGAATACATGGGCTTGTATATAAGATTTATCAAGAAATAATGGGGTTAACATCTTACGAAAGTTGAAATTCCTACCCATTTATATTCCATGTGCCAGGTGAGAGCAGGCAAGAAAAGCCTTCTGGCTGTAGGAGCTCAGGATCTCCATCACTGGTGAGCATCTCATTCATTCATCTTTTGACCTAGGAAACTGTGAGATAAAGTGGGCAGGGCCTTATCATGAGAAATTTAAGTCCAAGCTCACTCCTTCTCTTATATCCAAGGTCACCAGCAAGAACAGCAGAGCTGGTTTCTCCCTCAGAATGCCGACTGCTCACCCCAGTTCTCAGTCTCCACCAAGTCTGATTGATTGCCTTACACCATTTCTCCAAGGATCAGACTCACCCGACATGGCCTTTCTCTAGATGTCTACTGGGTCTCCAGTGGTGTCCTCTATTTGTTGATCTTGGACCACAAGCCTTTCTTGGCTTAGTTTCCAAGAAAAAAAAAAGATATATTCTGGGAGATGATATATGTACTGTGACAGGAGAGTTGGGACAGGAGACAGCCACATCAAGATTAACATTTGATAAAAGCCAGTAAGCCAGTTATCAGAGAAAGACAAGACGCCCGTTCCCACCTGGGCTACACACAAGGAACAAATAGAGCATCTTCAAAAAAAAAAAAAGCACAGTGATATACACATATGGGAGAGACAAGAGTTGTGTAAATGACTTTTAAAGGATTCTGAGACTCAGGGTCTCACATAGAGATCTTTCATAGTGCAGGACTTTCCCTGATGCCTAACTCACTCCTTAATAAACTATTTCAATTTCTAACCATGTGTCCCTGATCCAATTCCTTGTCCTGAGACACAAGAACCTTAAACCTTAAATGGCACCATGAAACTCAGATCTACACCCACAATAGTGTTGGCATATTGGTTTGACTCCTTAGAAATGACCAATTGTCAGTTACTTCATATGTTTCCACTGTGAATAAATGGTGCAAAGAGTTGCTTTCCAAAGGTCTTAGGAATCCAGCATTATCCTAGAGTTGTTTGGCTCCACTTCTCACCTCAGGTGTCTGGCGTTAATATTAAGCAGTCTTATTCTCCATGACCAGGGCAATTCTCACAGGGTGCCTTGGAAGGGCCTGGTATTTCTCCTCAGCACAGGAGAAACTGAGGAACTGTTCGTTGGTTCTATCCCCTGCATCTTGGAAACATTTTTGGTCTGCAAACAAGTCGTATGTTTTCTTTTGATGAAGGCATTACTGGAATATTTTGGCCTATGACCTTGGTCGTAGTTCCTTACAAAAACCTGGTCTGTCTGTGATTGAGTGGGGACTCAGAAATAGAAGCTATTTGCTAATGGTTAAGAAGAAGAACTGGGGGCTAGTGAGACAGCTCAGTCAGTGAAATGTTTACTATGCAAGGATGAAGACCTGAGGCCAATTGGCCCAGAAACTGTGTAAAGAAGCTCCTGGGGCAGCAGAGACCAGAGTATCCCTGGGGCTTGCTGGACAGAGAGTCTACCCAAATTAGGAAAGGCCAGATGTGGTAAGAGACCCTATCTGGAAAAAAATAAGATGAACTATGTTTGAAAAGGATACCTGACATCGACCTCTGGCCTCTACACGTACACACACACACACATTCATGCGCACACACCCCCAAGCATGCCCACTCACACACAAACAAACATGCACACACACAGAGAACAATCATCACACTGAGCCCCACTTTCTCACTCCAACTCTCCCATGATTTCAACTGGAAAGCCACAACCCAAATCTTTCTCTTTTCTTTGCACCAGCCCATTCCTCTCCTTACAGAAGAATTTCTCGATTCTGGATCCATGGTAATATCCTTCTTTTATGAGTGATCAGGGAGCCACAACAATTGGTTGCATAATTAGTGAATTAACACAAAGCTAACTGAGTGTGCACATGAGCTAGGCTCAACCCTCAGTGCTTAGACTCTTTCTGGGATAACAAAACCGTAGCAAAGACATACTCAGATGTCAATCTTATCTTTGAAAACTAGGATAATGGACCAGGACATGGGATAATGAGGCTGAAGGAGAAACATTCTGAGAAGGTGAGGGTTACCTGAAAAGAGTCCAGTCTTTCCTTTGAGGGATGACTGGCCCAGGGAAGGAGCTGGCACTATAAAAGATGTGTGACAAAGGCTACTCAGTGTAAGCAGAAAAGAGGCTGTTTTAGCTGGAGTGGATCTGATAGGACACTGGTCCAGGGTAGGGATGGAGAGGAACGATGGAACCAGGGTTTGGAAAGTTGACCAGGGTTTGAGTTTCACTCTGAATGCAGCTGAAGCACTGAGGAGTTTTAAGTGTACAAATGCTACCAGAGCAATGTTTATCAGAAATGATTTTGCTATATGGAGACTGAATTGATAATGGAGAGGTGACAACTGTTATTCTCAAAACAGAAATTTAGACAAAGATAGAAGAAAAGTTATAATTTTTCATGAATAGTTTTTTTTCTCTTTATGTAATAATTTTTCTGAATCTAAGTCTCTTTACTTGTAAACCTGGGCTAGGTCTTGTACTTTGTTCATCAGATCAGGATGTGGTATATACTTAGATAACTGTCTTAGTTAGGGTTTCCATTGCTGTGAAGAGACACCATGACCAAGGAAACTCTTATAAAGGTCAACATTTAATTGGGGCTAGCTTACAGGTTCAGAGGTCCAACCCATTATCATCAAGGCAGGAGCATGGCAGCATCCAGGCAGACATGGTTCAGGAGGAACTGAGAGTTCTACATCTTCATCAAAAGGAAGCCAGGAGCAGACTGTTTTCAGGCAGCTAGAAATAGGATCTCAAAGCCACAGTGACACACTTTCCCCAACAAGGCCATACTTACTCCAACAAGGCCACACCTCCTAATAGTGCCATTCCCTAGGCCAAGCATATCCAAACTTCCACAATAACCTACCAGTTAGCTCTGTTTAGATTTATTGCTAGATGTTTGTGTTCGACACCTGTAAACCCTCTTCCCTTTAAGCTACAGTTAAAATTGAAATACACCCTCAGAGTCTTTGGGTTTGTTTAAATCTCAGCATAATATGTAGGAGGGCTGGGGAAATAAATAGTTCAGTTGGAAAGTGGCTACCTGCACCATAAGGATCTGAGCTTGATCCTCAAAAATGATGTAAAAAGAGCCAGAGAGGATGATATGCACCAGCACAGGGAGGCCCCTGGGCTTACCAGTCAGCCAACTTAACCTACCTGGAGCAGATCAAAGCAGTGAGAGACCCTGCATCAAAAAACAGGGTGGAGATCATCTGAGGAACAGCACCTGAGGTTGTTCTCTGGCCTCTACATGCACAGGCACACTTGTGCACTTGCATACGCACACACACAGATTAGATAGATGATAGATAGATAGATAGATAGATAGATAGATAGATAGATAGATAGATATGATAGGTAGGTAGATAGATAGATAGATAGATAGATAGATAGATAGATAGATAGATAGATAGATAGATAGATAGAGAATAGACAGACAGGCAAATATATAAAGGTGGCTCAGTAGATAAAATACTTGCCATGCAAGGAGCAGAACTAGAGTTCAGATCACCAACATTCATGTAAAATTCAGTCAGGGATGGCAGTCACCTGCAATCCCAGTACTCAAATGGCAGAGGCAGGGGATCCAGGAGGCAAGAAAGCTAGCCAGAAAAATAGCTAGAACTAGAAAGCTTCAGATCCAGTGAGGTGCTCTGCCTTAAGAAGATAAAGAGAAGAGTGATCCAGGAAGACAGGTGAACATCAACTTCAGGCCTCCATGCACATGCACACACATGGATACCACGTGTAAACCAAAAGAAAAATAAACATACCACTTAGGAAATCCTCTTACACTAACCTACTGAATGGCCCACATCAGAAACGCCCACCACTCTGATATTGAAGAAGGCTACTTATCTGCATGCATACAATCTGTCTTACGTAAGCCCTTAGGTGTTGATGTCTGTCTCTCCTAGCCACTCACAACCCTAATTAATATAATTGGTCACTTGAACATTATTCAGCATGCCTCCATCATCTTGCATTCTGTGAAAAAAAAAAAAACCCAGTAGCATATGGCAGGCAATTCCTGGGGATCTGCCAGACATTGTTCCCAGGCTTTCACACATTTATAAGACAGCAGTGACACCTGGGAAGACTGGGGGCATTTCTGCCACCTCCTCTTCAGCTTTCTGCTTCCCTACTGTCAGAGCTCACATTGAACTAACATAGCTCATTATTCAAGGTGCCTAAACTCCTCCAGGTGATGTCAGAAAGGCTTGACCCTTCCCTGCAAAGGATCGCTCTTTCTACACACTTAAATGATACCGCTAGTGGGGGAGGCGAAATGCCGAGACAATTTAGTTTCTATGGATTCCTTAGGTTGATTCAAGCCAGTCTTCTCTATGCCCCAGGTACTTGGCTGGGTCAAAGAAAAGCAAGCTAAATGAAGCTGCTGCTGAACTTGTCATTTCCTCTAAAGTCAGTAGGTCCTTTGGGGTAAGGGACTATTTGATTCTTTTGAGTAAGACTTTTAGAAATGGGATTTTGGAGGCAAAGAGAATCCAGCTTGTCATGCAGGCATTGGGTAGACCTACAATGTGGAAGAGAAAGTTCAGTTTAACTCCTGGGATCATGGCGCTATGTGTTTTTAGCCCCTAAGGAAAGCCATTTTGTGCTATCCCCTTAATCCCAAGATATCCAAGTCCGGATTCACAGATAGTACTTTTAGATACTGGGTTTCCCCTATACATATGTATCCGTAACATAAATTTAATTTACAAACTGGGCACAGCAAGAGGTTGTTATTAACCATGACACAATATGACCATTACAGTACCAAAGTGTAGTAAAATTCAGTGACTGTGATCTCACCACCTGAAAATATTTTATCATGTTCCACTCACCCTCTTCCCCCTTGTGATGCCAGATGGTACTCATGTCACTTTATGACATTTTTCTTGGCGTATCTGAATTCCCATCATCCCTGTCCTTGTACTGTGAGGCCATTATTAAGTACAATAAGGGTTACCTGTGTGCAAGCACAGAGTCCCTCAGATATTGAGCTGAGGAAAGTGAGGACTACGAAGTGACACATGGGTCAGTATGTGCAGGGCATGGGTGTGCTGGCGAGAGGGCTGATCCCTGCTCTAAGCAGTTGGAGCAGGATAAAATAGGATTCTGCCAAGCTCCCCAGAATGACATGCAATTTAAAACCAATGAATTATTGATTTCTTGGATATTCTGTCTGATACTTTAAATTGATTTTTAAGTTAGCACAAAAATAATGAGTTTCATTATGACATCTTCGGACATGAGTGTCATCATTGTGCCCATATTTGATTTCCAGTCTCTCTCTCTCTCTCTCTCTCTCTCTCTCTCTCTCTCTCTCTCTCT